>NW_007389923.1:0-1465 GCF_000475195.1 Diaphorina citri | reverse complement strand
AAAATATTTCGAGTAGGTACCTACTTCTATTTCATGCAAATATTTTCTTTTACCTTTGTTTTTTTTACCCTTAACCCGGCTGTGTGTCTTGTCCCTTATTTTGTCCTTAGCCTGATGTTCAGTGTTCCCTACGTTTCCTTTGAGCCCTTAACCCGTTAGTATGTATTTTGTTCCCTATGTTTTAATTTTAGCCCTCAACCTTTCCGCCATCAGCCTGTTCAATGTTCCCTACGTTTTCTTGAAGCCCTTACCCGTTAGTATTTTGTGCCTTGTGTTTTATTTAAGCCCTTAACCATTACAAACCTGCCCGGTGTTTTGTAACTTGAGCAGGGTTTTTCGCCCTTAGCTCGTTCAGAAATTTATCCCCTTAAATACTGATGGTAGAGTATCTTTTAGTATTTACCTTTAAAGGCTTTATCATCTTCATTTTAAAATAAATAATGGAGTCCATTGTTCCCATTTTTTTGTTTGCGAGGAAGCAATTGCTTTTCACAATCCCCGCTCCAATTTTCCATCTCTTGTGCTTTTCATTATTTACTTCTTCAATTTCAATACTTCTCAAACCCCATTTGATATCTTTCTAGCGAAATTGTTTGTGATGGGGCTCAGGACTCTACATCAGTATAAGTGCTCGGAATGGGGAAAGCATATTAACGAGGAGTTTTTTTTCTTATTCATTTTTCCTGTTCCTTTTCGAACCGGTAATCCTATTATTGAATACCTACCTCTCTCATCAGACTTGGTTGAAACGGGTTCGCTCTTATTAATCTTGATTGAGGTTCTTTCACTTCACAAAGCTTTTTACGAAGGAAAAGGACAATTCGGTCCTGTTGAAACGGTGAAAATTCAAAATATCCAATACCTACGTTTTCAGACTTTTTAGTGTAGGTAGCTCTTGCAGTGTCCGGAACCACAATTTTAAAGCTATACGAAGGAAAAGGACAATTCGGTCCTGTTGAAACGGTGAAAATTCAAAATATCCAATACCTACGTTTTCAGACTTTTTAGTGTAGGTACCTCTTGCTGTGTCCGGAACCACAATTTTAAAGCTACATTTAGACTTCTATACTTGATGAGCACACACGATATTAGGTAGACTTGACTGGTGGACCTGATCAGGTTACCTGTGAGGTCCACCTGAGAGTGTGTGGCAGGCCTGAGGCCTGACTGTTGGTGGAGACTGCCTGGAAACTACTGGTCGAGTATTCCAGGCCACTTACCTGATTGATACAATGATACACGGTGTTACGCAGAGCTGAGCCAGCTGACGGTTAGAGCTGAGCCAATGCAGCCAGTGTGATAAGGGCTTGAGCCTATAGGTACTGAGCCGTTATCCCGCATGTATTGTGTTCATCAGTTACAGAGCAAGCTCTTTTCTAGCATATTTTCTAAAATTGTGGAGGCACCTTGAGATAGAGGTCTTATCGTCTCACAATTGAAGAGAGAAGAATAGGAGAAAGCTAGC
>NW_007389922.1:0-1465 GCF_000475195.1 Diaphorina citri | reverse complement strand
AATTTCTACTAATTCTTGTTGAATTAATACTGGATAATTTAATATTTGGGATTCGTTGATCGAACAGGGATTTTGAATGAGCAAAATATTTTCTCGTTCTGCTTCAAAGTCTTCAAATCTAGTTTCAAAATTCTTTAATAGGTTTTCGATCTGTAATTTGTATTTCTCAATGCCAGGTTTTCCTATTTCTACTTTTTTTACAATTTCAACGAGATTGGGGAAATGATCAATATTATCATTTTTTAGATTTGCTAGAAAAAGTTTCAACTTAGCTTTGAATCCTTGGACGAGATTGAACATTGATGGTAAAGAAGAATCCTTCCCTTGCAGCTTTAGATTGAGTTTGTTCAGGTAAGTTGTCACATCAACAACAAAAGCTAAATCACATAACCACATTTCATTTTCCAAAAGACATGTCTCAGCAGGCAAGGCTTCTTTTTCCTGCAAGAACAGTAACACTTGGTCTTTCAAAAGCCAGAAATGTTTGAGCATCTCCCCTTTTGAGAGCCATCGAACCGCGCAATACATGTGTAATTCTCCATGTTCACTTACTTCTTCTTCAAACAAAACTCGGAATTCCCTTCGGTGAAGAGCTCTGGCTCGTATAAAATTAATGCAGCGTACAACAGGATCAATTACTTCATTGAATTTCATATCTTTGGCAGACAAGGATTCCTGGTGAATTATGCAATGGTAAGTATGCAATGGACGTCCCAAGAATTTAGTTAACAAAGCCACACAACCGTTATTTTTACCCATCATTGCAGGTGCCCCATCTGTGCAAACAGAATTGAGTTTTTTCCATTCCAAGTTTTTCCTTTCAACACATTCCTTAATTTTTAGAAATATGTCCTCTCCTTTGGACGTTGTTTCTAACTGGCAGATTTCTAGTAAATCTTGGAATATGTTGAAATCTCCATCAATACATCGCACAAAGATAGATAGCTGGGACATACTTGTTAAGTCACATGTTTCGTCCAATGCCAAAGAAAAGTATTTGCACTTTGCTACCATATCTTGAATTTGGCTGCTGATGTCATTGGACATCTCTTCCATTCGTCTCGTAACAGTAGGTCTTGAAAGTGAGATATTTTCTGCATGTTTTTTTACATTTTGATCATTACAGTGCTCAGCAAATATTGACAAGGCCTCTTTAACAATTTGACCATCAGAAAAAGGCTTCTTCTTTTTGGCCAGGAGTAGTGATATTTCATATGATGCCTTCACCATTGATTCAACTTTCATTGATTCTTTCTTAAATAGATTCTGCTGAGAACATAATTCCCTCTTTTTTCTCTTCACAAAGTCAGCTCGCAGAACACTACCTTCAGGATAGTCTTGATTGAATTTTGGATGATTCTGTTTGAAATGCCTTTCCAAATTGAACTTCTTCAGCTTAACTTCAACTTTGATACCTAGATTTTTCCTTCTTGGATATTCTTACATCCTAGTTATATTGAGGGAA
>NW_007389921.1:0-1465 GCF_000475195.1 Diaphorina citri | reverse complement strand
CACGTAAAATAAAACCCCCGTTCTGCATTTTAGCGAATTTTACTCAGTAAAATCACACACAATGTTGTCTCCCCCTAACCCTAAGGCAGTTTCCCCTTTCTTATATTGACATGAACTTGACTTTACCAGCTAGCTATATAACATACATATTATATTGTGACTAAGTATAGAAACAACAATAATAGTAGTAGCCTACTGCTGGAGTAAAGGGACTTTTCAGTCCTATGCGAGCAGTATAAATAAGCACTATTATTATTACATATTATATTGTGGCTAAGTATAGAAACATAGGCACGTAAAATAAAACCCCCGTTCTGCATTTTAGCGAATTTTACTCAGTAAAATCACACACAATGTTGTCTCCCCCTAAGGCAGTTTCCCCTTTCTTATATTGACATGAACTTGACTTTACCAGCTAGCTATAACATACATATTATATTGTGGCTTAGTATAGAAACATATAGGCTAGGAATGTATGTTATGTTGATAATTACTCATGCTAAGTAATTAGCATTGTTCTCATGGGATTATACATATGTACATAGATAATATACCTATACAGATATACACACATTTACCATTGAAAATTATAACTACAGGGTGAAACAGAACAGAACCACAAGAGTCATTCATTTTACACACTATCAAACAACTAAGAGCGATTGTCTCGGGGAAAAATCAGATTACTCTATTTTCCTTTCTCTATAGTCTACTTATAAAGGAAAGTAAATAAATACCTACCCATTTAAGAATATCTTGTTAGTAGTGCGTGAGTAATATCTAATAATTACACTCGTAACACCCTGTATGTATAGAAAAATCAGATAAGATTTACCTACATTTATCGGAAATACCTAAGTTTATCGGGAGAGTTTTATTCACTATACAAAGGCATGGGAACATAGCTTTCTATACTATAGGGAAGATTATACCTTATTCGTATAATACCTAAGTTTATCGGGAGAGTTTCAATCACTATACAAAGGCATGGGAACATAGCTTTCTATACTATAGGGAAGGTATAATTTATTTGTACGTAGCTCGTAGGTCCTGTGCGGAAAAACTTTTTCACATTACACAATGTGTACCTACCTAGTAATAAGCAAAACCTGGTGACGGTGATTTAGCATGAAAACTAAGGGGAAGGAATATCTATTTCTTGGAAAAATAAATGAAAGTAAAGTTACAAGTAAAACCACAACTTCCACTCGGGTACATGGGTACATACTTCAAATCCAAAGAAAAAATGCAAAAATTTCCCAACGTGAACCAAAATTCTTCACTTCGATAACTTTTGGCACGACGAGACTGCTTTTGACGACAACTATGCATGTAGTAAGAAACTTCTGGCACTACGTAACGCGACGAACAAAAGTCAAAAAATCACAACACTTGGTAATCTTGGTACTAATCTTTTCACCTATATCCCCCGTTAGAGGGGCCACTGTGCACTAAGTTAGGGTTT
>NW_007389920.1:0-1465 GCF_000475195.1 Diaphorina citri | reverse complement strand
GATACAAAAAGACATCTTTTCTTTATTCTGCTATCGCCATTCGGCGAAAGCTAAAGCCGCTACAACAACAACAACATCTTTCTCCTCCTCCTCCCTCTCCTCCTCCTCCTCTTCCTTTTTCTCATCTTTCTTTCTTTCACTGGCCCTGCTGTTTTGACTGACAGCTTCTGTTTACTCCTTTCTGCTGGTTCTCATATCTTAATTCATCTCTTTTAGGTCTCTTTCCTCCATCTTCTTCTGTTTTAACGTCTTCATCAATCCGTTTTCTTCTCCCTTCTTCTTCTTCTTCTCTTTGTCGGGCATTGGAGATACTCTCTGTGGCAATAAATGCCAAATATCATCTTCGCCTGTCTATTTTACAGAGTTTGTAGACTGTAGAGTAATAGACTTAATAACAAAGTCTGATAGCTATATTTAGTTCTAGTAAACTAGTTTAATACTCTCTGAGGCTGATGGCTTTTATATGTTTTTAAAAGAGAGGTTGCCAGCGGTGATAAAACGTTGAATCCACCACAGTTTCCGATGGATCACTGATGTTAAGCAACGTTAGGTTTGGTAAAACACTCAATTCCTAACCAAAGGGATATAATAGGTAGTTAACTCTGTTAGCAGACTGACCAATCCACTAAAATAGTGGAGATGCCAAAACTCCCATGATTTTTTTTCCCCTCACATACCTAATCCTCAGGTTTTCTTGACATTATGTACATGAATCTTGTACGAATCTAATCATCAGAATATCAGATCTTCTCATGTTACCTCTAAATTATTGGGTTATTTTTATAATTATGTTTATTTAAGCTTCCGCATTAGTCCTTTCAACACGAGGATCTAAGCAAACCTGGGGGTAAATTAATGGGAACATTGGCACATACCAACAAAACATAGGTAGCAAAATAACACAAAAAGTAAGTACGCTTTTGATTCAAGCTCAGTTGAAATGGTGAGGGGGTCCCTTATTGGACCTAAACCCGGGGCCCGCCTAGGCTATGACCGACCCTGTTTACCTCTCTAAAATCTTCGCAGTCTCCGGATAGAAAAGTTTGCCTCTGACATAAGACATAACCTCAGCGCAAAAACCACACCGCATATTTTAAGTATTTCAAACAATATTTCGTTTTACGACCGCAAGCTCAGGTACAGAGAGGTCTAGGTCTATAAAATTCTTCATATCCATACAGGTATGTACGTATATGTGTTTGCCTATTTGCCATAGGAAGATGATTTTTAGTTTGAGCCATTCTCTATTCTTTAAGACGTAAAGGTACCTGTCCATAGTAAATAGTAGATTGTAGGTACATTCTTCTTATTTCTTCTCCGTTTTGAAAAGGATTTTTTTAAAGAAGGAGGTTTGATAGAAGGAGTTGTAAAAACGAAGGTCTTATCGTCCCTAAATCGAAGAGAGAAGGACAGGATAGGAGAAAACCAGCCGTTCTGAGAACGAACCTTGTCTGTTTAGGATACA
>NW_007389919.1:0-1465 GCF_000475195.1 Diaphorina citri | reverse complement strand
CGAACCCGCGGCCTAGCGCTTACTAGGTAGACGCGCTTCCAACCAAGCTAACTAGCCTGGCAACAGATTTTAGATAAAGTGAAGTTAACTCTTCTAAATGGAGATTCCATAATTTTCAGCTAAATTCCCTTTCGGAATGACCGATTCATCTTGAAGGTGTGTCCAAACATAGTCGACCGGCCGTCAAAGATGTCGATCGACGAGGTGAACCAATGTTGTCGAGGCAGTGTGGACGGTTCAGTCGACAATGATCACGGTCGGTCGACTATGTGTGTCATCAATCAATCAGGCTACACAGTAGAAGTAGAAATACCAAAGTTGATACCATAGAATCAACAGATCCATGATTGTACCATCACCATCCTAAACAACTTATTATCTTGTGTCAAAGTCAAAAGTTTGTGTCGGGGTTCCGAAAAATCTGTAGAAATAGGTACCTAACATAGGTAATGGGACTTTCAAAGCAAGTTTTTTCCCTTTCTTTCTTTCTTTTACTTCATACCTACTTTACTACCTATACTAAGGTATAGCGAAGTTTTAAAATTAATTTAAATTTCATCCAAACAGTTTGCAAAGAGATATCACTCGGAGACGCATACATTAATTTTGCAGCTCATTGACCCCTAAAAAAAAAGCTTTCTAAGGTCACTGACCTTTAAAGAACTTTGAAGTGTAGCTAAACAAAAACACGTTATCTCTCCAGATTTTTTACCTTTCTAGGGTATCTCTTTTTATCATTCTATATCTCTTTTTAACTACCTATATTCAGTATTATCTCTTTGTACCTAAATTATCTAATTATATACCTCTTTATATTCTATACTTTCCGTTTCTGTATAACCTTTACGTCTGGGAAGGAATAAAGATCAGAGTTTTAAGCGATTATTTGTTAGGTTTATATTAGGATTATAGGTATATTAGGATTATATAGGTTTATATTAGGATACTTGTTCTTATAATATAAGATAAGGAACCAGCTGATTTATGATCAGGTGACAGTACCCCCACCCCCATTGTCACTATCAGCAACAACAACAACAACCCAATAGTCAGTTTCCCATGAAGATGCCTATAAGATAGCAACAACAACAACAACAACAACCCAATAGTCAGTTTCCCATGAAGATGCCTATAAGATAGGCGAAACTCGAGTCGGAGTAGAAAAACACAAATACCTAGTATCCAGTAATAATAGAAACGGTAAGAACAGAGTTTTAAGATAATACGGAGAAGGAGGAAATGAGACAAAGAGAGGAAACTAAGGAAGAGAGAAGAGGAAGGGAGATAGAGGGAGGAGAGAGGAGAGAGATAAAGGGAGGGAGGGAGGGAGAGAGATTAAGATTATAGTGAAAGGTTAAAGGTATCGGAACAAAATACTGAAATGTTTAGTGGGTTTACGTTAGGCTGCGATTCCATTGGATACGTATTTCTAGGCGGGCCAAAACGCGGAGTGGCGTAGCGTTGC
>NW_007389918.1:0-1465 GCF_000475195.1 Diaphorina citri | reverse complement strand
TTGATAGCAATAAAGAACAACAAGCAATCAAATCAGCAGAGGAGAAAAAGAAAGAGTAAACGCCCCGGGTAAAAGGGGGATAAAAGACAGAATGGGGGTTTTGTGTTTTTCTTGTGTTTATTATTCTGTATGCAATACAGGACTGAATGGTAAAGCCTTTGATATCAATTTCCTAATGTTTAACTTTCTTATTTATGATATAATCAGGGAAGATGAGTGTTCCCATGATATTGGAGTATTGTGTGATTTCTTTTCTTTTTCCATAGGTAAATAGGAAAAAATATAGCTTCACTATTCTTTTTTTCTTTTCAATTGAGAATTTCAAGGAGATACCTACATCAGGTCCTTATGTATAAGAACCTGATGCCTGATGACTGAGGATGATTCTAGGACAGCTCAGTTTGAACATACAGTACTTGTGACATATGATGGCTATAAAGTTCTCACGTATTGAGAAATTAATTCTCACGTATTGAGAAATTAATACCTTTTAAAAGCTGTACTACAGCCTGCAGACTATATCAATACTATGAAACTATTGACGTGTATAAACCATACTTTTTCATAGTGGGTAAAGATAGTATATTGATCGTGTACGGGCGGTATAGGATTTGTGGATCAAGTATTGTCAACGGTAGAATAGGTATTAATTTTTAAAGTCTCCACTGGCGCTTAAAAAAAAAGCTTGATAGTGATTCAGTTAGGTAAATAATTATGTACCTACAAACCTAATTACTGGTAAAATTAAGGTTGCATGGCCTTTATCACTTCAGTGGAGACGAACATACGATTTTTGATGAGGATGATTCTAGGACAGCTCAGTTTGAACATACAGTACTTGTGACATATGATGGCTATAAAGTTCTCACATATTGAGAAATTATAATACCTATTAAAACTATTAAAAGCTGTACTACAGCCTGCACACTATATCAGTACTATTGACAATACTATGAAACTATTGACGTGTATAATCCATACTTTTTCATAGTGGGTAAAGATAGTATTGATCGTGTACGGGCGGTATAGGATTTGTGTATCAAGTATTGTCAACGGTAGAATAGGTATTAATTTTTAAGGTCTCCACTCGCGCTTTAAAAAAAAAAGAGCTTGATGGTGATTATAGGTAAATAATTATGTACCTATACAAACCTAATTACTGGTAAAATTAAGGTTGCATGGCCTTTATCACTTTAGTGGAGACGAATATACGATTTTTGGGGTCAGTAACACAAGAACCTTATTTGCACAGATTTGATTTGATTTTTTTTTTTTTTCAAATGAATCGGAATTTTTCGTTTTATGTGCCATTCATTGATACCATTCTAATTTATTCTAAATCAACTTTCATTGATTTTTTCGCCCTCTTTTCCACAGTATGAAATGGGTACCATTTTTTGTTAGATTTTGCTAGTGTGTATTTTGTTGAACAAATAAATGTGTATTGTTAGGAATGTTAGGTAAA
>NW_007389917.1:0-1465 GCF_000475195.1 Diaphorina citri | reverse complement strand
TATACAAAGTACCTACACTAAATGTCTGCAACTATGATTATAGATTTTCTACATACTTATTTGTACCCAATATTTACGTTCGAAAATTTACAAGAACTTAAGGGATAAATGTGACGGTTGTGACGGTGTACATTTCAGATCGGGGACGGACCTCGGAGGGACGGAACTCGAATTTCACCCTAAGGACGAAACTAGGAGCTCTCCGAGAGACCATGAGGTCAGAAGACTCTCAGGAGATGATGACGTCTCCTGGAGAGGTACCTATCTTTGGTTCCAGAATTTAAAATTTTATGTTCGCAAAATGACCTATGGGTTTGAAGTTGGGTTCTTAGTAGGTACTTACTGACATAATACATTGTACAATACTGCACTAAAACATATAACGAGTATTTACCATACATATATATTAGATACCAGTACGAGTTAGTAAGGCCAAAGCCATAATCTATCCTATCACGACCGTAAACTTTCACTCAGAATCAAACTAGTGCCTTCTATTTAATTGAGTATGCAATCAGCCATATTTATAGCATTGTAGAAAATTCCAGAAATATTGGTAGAGATAGTCAAAGGTAGATAAGTTAAGAGTTGGCTGGATTGCTTTGGAGTTGTTACTTCACTGTTATAGCAAGAAACGAAAAAGAGCCAACTCCATTTCAATAAGTAGGAATTTTTGAGCAGATGGTATTGATATTAAGTTCACAGTCAAAGAAATTCCATCTAAAATTGAGTACCTATCTAAACGCCATTTTATACCATGCGGAGTTGCGGACACCTCTTTGACGAGTCTCAAAGATTTTATCACTGGACTAGGAGTGAACGCTCCTGGAGGTAATTTCATACCTTCTTCTGAAGTAATCGGAAATTTTCTTTCACCAGAGAGGGAGGCGACTATTATACAACCGCAGATAAGATTTCGAGAACCTTTTGCATGATAGATCCACCGTGAATAGGCCTAATATTTGAGTTTCGTTTATGTTTTTAGTTTGATAACTACAAGTTCGGCCATGCCTTTTCCACAAGCTTGGCCATGCCTCGGGATTGAACTAGCGGGATTCCGGAGCGAAGCGACGGAATTCAGCTAGTTACACATAAGATCCTGAATCCTGATAGAAGGCTTAACGACTACACGACTACAGGAGACTGGTAGTCTGGACTACGGTGATAGTAAGCCATAATATAAAAATGGTAATAAACATACGATGGTCCATTAAATTTGTACAAGTTGTGCGCGAATAATACCGGGTGGTGATACTTGAAGTTACGTCGACGATAATGTGCAGTTCATTATAGGCATATTAGTGTCATCTACTTACACATATGGGCACCAGACTACCTATTCTATTCCTGATGTGAGCTATCATTTTCCTGTAATCCAAAATTCAGATACCTAGTCCTATTTGGTTCCATCAATAAGATTTCGACCTTTTAAAAAGGTCTATGATTATTTACTGTGTCCGTGCGA
>NW_007389916.1:0-1466 GCF_000475195.1 Diaphorina citri | reverse complement strand
GAACTATAATTACCTGTATCTAAGTTCCTGCCTGACGATGCGCGATGGGTTTTCCTAAGAATTTCGTCTCGTTTTTTCCCTGTTGAATAATATCGAGATGTGTTGATTAGGTTTAGGTTGTCTTTGCTTGCTATTATTTGATTTAGATGCCAGTTCTACTCGTATTTCTTTTTGGTTAATTATGTCTCCATTGCTTCTTTGGTCTTCCTCAAATCCGCCCCGGGCGGGAATCGAACCCGCGGCCTAGCGCTTACAAGGCAGACGCACTACCAACTAAGCTAACTAGGCTGGCAACGGTAGGTAAATATAGGGCGAAATTAGACCAGTGGCGACTTACACATGTAATACTTCAGTTACCCATATCGGGGATCTTACTCTTTTGGAAATTAAAACGGATACCTACCCGGATTCAGCAGTCCAGGGTCAACACCGAAAGCTCAGGGTCTGTATCATCATTGAAATCAACAATAAAACAACGTGTAGAACTATATTAAACTAATAATAGGTATTTACATTTTTGTGCTTTTATTACGTTTACCGTCTTACTAGAGCTTTTATTGAATTGTTTGATCGTTAAATTTAATGTGCACTGAAAACCATAACAAGCTTCGCTGTTCATTTTTTAAATTAAACCATAACTGCGGGGGGTTTTTTCTTCACAATTATGTTTAAACTTCAAAATATATCTGCTTGTTATTTTCCATTACAGCTTGTACCTATAGGTAACCCTAGGTAGGGTCTTCCTTCACTTTGCTTACTTCGTATGCAGGTAATTCTCTACTGGTCTTTCCACAGTAATTATGTATTTATATATAATCAAGTACCTACCTACTTTGCTAATATAGTCATGTTCCTTTTGTCCTTATCATTTACTGCCTGCAAATCACAATTTCATTTATTTTCTACAAGTTTATTGTTCATGAACGCTGTGCTTATCACACGTGTACCACCTTTTGTCCTTATCATTTACTGCCTGCAAATCACAATTTCATTTAGTTTCTACAAGTTTATTGCTCATGAACGCTGTGCTTATCACACGTGTACCTAATAGGTAGGTACCTACAAGTATACTTATGTATAGTTAGCGTATTTAGTACAGCTAAATACATTAATAGGTAAGACCTAACGACCCAAGATTTACGAGATAGTAGGCACGAACAGCGAACGTGAGTGTATGGTGGTACCCACGTTACCTACTTTATCAAGGTAGATACTACTATCTATGGAGCAAGATTTTTTTCCCCCAACTTGAAAATGTGTAAAGATACGACCAATGCTCGACACTTGTCTTCTTTCTTGTTACCTTTTTCCTTTTTTTTTTTTCGTGTGATACAGGTACTTATAGTGTGTCCAGATCAATGTGACAGCAAAAAAAAATAGGCATTGTTTATGTCACATGTGCAATGGTAGAGAATCTCTAAAAGGGGAAGCTATATTGCACAGTGCTTCCTCCAACAGTGAAACAA
>NW_007389915.1:0-1466 GCF_000475195.1 Diaphorina citri | reverse complement strand
TTATAAAAACAAGATCCATTCATTACCTATAATAGCAACATTTTACATTTACATTAAGAAAATACATAATTGAAAATAGTAGAAAGTAGACAAGAAGTAACAATGACAAAGTCTTTGAATGGAGTTTAAATGCAAAAGAATCAAAAGGCCAATCAATTAGGGGTACACTGCATAGATTAGGAGTAAATTTTAACTAGACAATATTACCTATAATAGCAACATTTTACATTTACATTAAGAAAATACATAATTGAAAATAATAGAAAGTAGACAAAAAGTAACAATGACAAAGTCTTTGAGTGGAGTTTAAATGCAAAAGAATCAAAAGACCAATCAATTAGGGGTACACTGCATAGATTAGGAGTAAATTTTAACTAACTAGACATTAAAAAAAGCAATTTTATAATGTGCGTTTAAAAAGTGGAGTTAACTAAAATACCTACCTATCACCTGAAATTTCACACAAAAGTTAGCCCTTGAACTACACAAAAAAATAGAAAAGTATGGGACAAAATCGTAACTCCTCAATAATCAAGACCAAGACCATTTACATACAACGATATCCATACCAAACGTTCAAAACCTTTCAGAAAAAAAAGCTGGGCCCGTCCCTCCGGGAATTTTTTAGACCGTAGTTTATTCGATCGTGGTTAAAGAAAATCAGTACCTATGTAGAATTTGTTTAATATTCAGTTTATTATTATTCTTGATTTGATTTTTTGATTTTACTTTCATGTGATGATTTAAATTGAAGACTAGACTAGAGCCCGTTCTTCCTTTATTCCCAATATAATGTTTAAGTCACCCATCCATTTATTGGCCTTTCTCGGCGTAGCTTAACACAAGTGACGCTAAAACTGGTCTTGAATTATCGACTGAAGTGTTATCTAAAACTTTCTCGCCCTGAGTTTGTAGGTAGTCGCGACAAATTTCGAGATCAGAGCTCATTTGTGTGAGAAAATGTGAAAAAAAAAAAAAAAAAGTTCATAGGTCGTCGCGACAAATTTCGAGATCAGAGCTCATTTGTGTGAGAAAATGTGAAAAAAATCCCCCAAAAACCAGTTTTTTTGGTTTTTTGGCTTTATGGTTTTCTGGACAAAATTTGCACCACCATTTTCGTGTTCCTGGTAAAAAGACCTTTAATTTGATATATAGGTCGACCAGAAGACAGACAGACCGAATATATAGGTCGACCAGAAGACAGACAGACCGAAGCGAATACAATAGCCCGTCCCTTACACCTTTTTTTATTACTATCGTAATAATAAAGGAAGGACAGGCTAAAAAGACATCTTTAATAGATACCTAATAATTTCATTTTTCCTGATTCACCTATTAGAAAATCGAAATGGTCCAGACATTCTCCGTGCAATATCAAGTATACAATACATATACATATTTAGGAACTATAGTAATCCTACCTCGACAGGTATCTTCTATTCAGGAGCGGCTCGTGCTAGGGACTG
>NW_007389914.1:0-1408 GCF_000475195.1 Diaphorina citri | reverse complement strand
AAAAAAAAAAAAAAAAAAAAAAAAAAAAAAAACAGAGCCATGGAAAAACCGAGTCATGGAAAAAACACAGGGACAAATGAGACAGTATTACAGTAATGAACGAGAGAGAGAGAGCGAAATGCTTGATGGAAGGAGACTGAGAGAGAGGAGGCTATTCCCATAATGGCCATACATATTCATTATTGAGCCCTCTCTCTCTCTTCCCCCATCTCTCCCTATCTCTCTCTCTCTCTCTCTCCATCTATCTATCTTTCTCAGACACACTCTTTATCTCCCTCTCTGGCTTGATTTCAAATGGTATTAGATCCCTCTGTAACTATTAGGTCTGTAATTTCTCATAGAATTATAATTTCCTCTCTATTCCTTTGATAACAATTCATTCTCTCTCTCTCTCCTCTCTCTTCCTTACCCCCTCCAACCCTCTCTCACTCTCTTTCTCTCTCTCCCTATCTTCCTCTTTCTTGCTATTTCTTCAACTCATTTTTTCAGCGAAAAAATAGAACAAGGATGATTTTTGTTTCACGAAGAAAAAACAAACAGAAAAATGACGCGGGAATTTGAAGGAAATGAGGACAAACTAATATTGAGAAAAGAAGCAAAGAGGAAACAAACAAGGGAGAGTAATTATTTGGGAATCGTAATGGAAACATAAATTAAAAAAAAAAAATAATAATAATAATCAAGGTTCCCTGTGAGTGAGAAACTGAGAAAATAATACTAGAAGAAAATATATTATGCTAGCAACAATAATAGCAGCAACAGTAGTTGTGATAGCAGTATAGTTTTTTGCATTTAAAATCTTGAGTAACACAGGCCCCTATCCACTACCCTACCATCAAAAAGGATAAAAGAAGAAGAAGAAGAAAAAAAAAAAAAAAAAAAACTCGAGCATTTTTAAGAAATTCTGGGGAACGTGTAATAGAGGAACCCTATAATTGAACAGTTTTTTGAGTTCTTACGCGTATAACCATGCGGACTTTCTACCAAGGATTGTGTATATGTATCTATACGAGTAATTGGTAAAAAAGATACGACGGGTGACAATCCCGTCAATTCCGAAAACATAGAATTATGTACCTTGAAGTATGGACATTAAGTAGGAACTGTGGGGAGCATAATATGAAAGCTCGAAATTAAAAAATAAAGGCAACCTGGAAAAAAAAAAGTTTAGTAAAAACGTTTAAGCAAATAACTACCGAACAATTATCGGTTAGCCACACATGAAGCCAGCAAGTGCTCCAGCAAAATGCCGCTCCAAATTAATCCTCTTTTTCCAAACAGCAAAACTTTCGCCCCAAAAAACAACACTTGTTCTAAATCAAACTGTAATTTTCATTTCCAAAGCAAAATCCCGTCCTGTAAAAAAAAAAAAAAAAAAAAAAAAAAAAAAAAAAAAAAAAAAAAAAAA
>NW_007389913.1:0-1466 GCF_000475195.1 Diaphorina citri | reverse complement strand
TATTTATGGGATCCTAAACACAACAATAGCTTGTATAAGATTACATTGTGTGCGGAGGTACGACCGTAATAACTATAGCATCTGAATCGTGTACAACGTCAGGTCCGAACTTGGAGTGCTTTACGAGCCGGGAAGATGATAAAAAAGTCTTCATTAAATTCCACAGCGCCTACACGAGCGTTAAAAATTAATTGCTCCTCTATCCTCTACAGAGAGGCTCCGTTAGTGCTTTACGAGCCGGGAAGATGATAAAAAAGTCTTCATTAAATTCCACAGCGCCTACACGAGCGTTAAAAATTAATTGCTCCTCTACAGAGAGGCTCCGTAGCTTTTTTACGACTTTTATGAAGAGCACTTGAAAAGACAACAAAGGAAGAGGAAGAAAGAGGAGCAGAAGAAAACGAAGATGAGAAAAATAAGAACGTAAAACAAGGAGAAAATGCAGTAAACAACTTCGTGGGAAGGAGCTTTGACATAAAACATAATTAACGAAACACATGTACAAAACAAGTTTGCAACGAAGTTAATATGTGCTGAAAAGTGCAGTCGATGTTTGAAGAGTTGCAAGAAATGATAATTACTACAAGACTTAAAATTTAAAATACCTGAAGGAATAATGAAGACAACAAACGAAGATGAGAAAAATAAGAACGTAAAACAAGGAGAAAATGCAGTAAACAACTTCGTGGGAAGGAGCTTTGACATAAAACATAATTAAGGAAACACATGTACAAAATAGTCTTCGCAAGTTTGCAACGAAGCTAATATGTGCTGAAAAGTGCAGTCGATGTTTGAAGAGTTGCAAGAAATGATAATTACTACAATACTTAAAATTTAAAATACCTGAAGGAATAATGAAGATAACAAGGTGAACAATGAAGGTATTGTTTGAAGACTTCAAGTTTGAGCTGTCATAATTATGATTTTCCAACGGGTTTGTTTAGTGAACTTGGGCCTTTGAAACGCCTCGGCTGTACCAGGATTGCTGGTGGCAAATACTGAGAAGATTTCTCCTCAAAAATCATGTTTTCTATCTTGTATTATGTTTTTATCGAAGCTGTATCAATTTTTCAATTAATTTCAGCCTTGTTCAAAAAACAGAAAGGTTGTCTACCTACATTAATAACGAAAAAAAATGTATATCTTTCTCTCTCCCTACCTCCCTTCCTTTTACTCTCTCCTTCTTCCTTTTTCTTTCCCTCTCTTTTTTTTTAATTATTTTCTTGAACTCACCTTTGTAAAATAATGTTCATTCTCGAGTACCTTAAATAAAATCGGTAAAAATGTTCAAATGAGTGTTTTTCCCTGAATTTACTCTCAAGCGCCTAATTGACCGTCACTAAAAGGTGTAGGTTGGGTTCTAAATACTTCAGTCCAAAATAGAGACTCTACAAGTATTTCTAATATGGTGGAGAGTAGCTATAGCAACCTACACCAGAAGTCATGGAAGAATACTGCGGAATTCA
>NW_007389912.1:0-1399 GCF_000475195.1 Diaphorina citri | reverse complement strand
CACCGCGATTTTTGGCTTCATAATGAGTTTAATGATCCTCGTGGATGATATGAAATTGACAATTTCTTGCGCGAACACGATGTGAGAATACGGTAGTCAATGTACATAACATGTACCTATAAGATATGGTCATTAGGTACAGGATCTATCTAGGTATAATGGAAGCGGTATATTGTACTTCTGGAGGCGAGTAAGTTTCATCAGACATCAGTTTGTTACTTGTTACCAAAAACTTTCTTCAGTCTCTAACAACATACGGCCTTATAGAGGTGTTTCTGGTGCATCAACCTTCTGTGTTACCATTGAAGAACAACAGGTTTACTGAAGACAACACATCCCACTCACCAATGTAAATTGTTGTTGTAGTTTGGGATGAACATGGTAAAAAAACATTTTAAACGTAAATCCTATCAAGAGAAAAGCTCTTAACTTGTTGCAATACCCAGTGCTTAGATGAATAGAATTGATGATGAATAGAATAGAACTAAAGATGAATAGAATTGATGTGTTTAACATAGTTATTGCCATGTACCAATTGGGTAAACTTTTGACTTATGTAGATATTATTAGGATTGAATTGTTGTTTACTACCTATTGTACAACTTGATATTATAGGAGTTGGGAGTTTTATTCCAAACTGAAATCTAGGAGTTAACATCTCAGTAAAAGGAAAGTCTGAACTTCTCTATATACGATCGCCAAATCTGATCCCTCAGTTAATCCTCAGGAGAAATAATTTAAGTTTCTTGCAAATTCCACTCATTTGATTTACCTACATAATACCTTCGATAATACTGAATTTATTTCAAGCTTGAATGTAGATATTGAGAATCGTGCCAAAAGTTGATTCACCTCAAGATTTTGGCCTGGGTCACGGATTTCCAAAAATTTCGCTACCCGTCACCTCTATTGTGCATTGTTCGAAATTCTCAGGAAATCTAAATGAAGACCCCACGGGAAAAAAGATGGGAGTCCACCTTTTCTCATTTCGAGAAAATCGCGTTTTAAACTTTGAAACGCTATTACTAAATGCTAACACTTGGGATTTTATTTTTTTTTTTCGCTAATCGGTGGAAAATATTGTTGAGCATATATCCTATGGTGAATTGAAACATAAGCACTTGTAGGGAAAGTTTAAAAATTAAAATTGTATTCGAAGGTCAAACAAAAAACATCAATAAAGATGAGAGTCCAGGGATGAAACTGGACATTCATCTTTTTTGCTGTTAAACCTATCAAATCACTTAATTGTAAATCACTAATAATATTAGCACACGTATTAATTAACAAAACGCCCGTAGAACTGACTTTCGGCACGCACTAATAACAAAAATCGATAGTTTTGGGGGGAAGTACCTACTATAAAACGTACCTAACTCGTTTTTTTTTTTTTTTTTTT
>NW_007389911.1:0-1466 GCF_000475195.1 Diaphorina citri | reverse complement strand
CGAGAAATCTCGGGTCTTTCCAGGATATATGTAGGTAAGCCGTAAAACCATAAAACTCTGCGGTTTGCGTGAGGAGATAATCCTTTTATTTGGGGGAGGGGGTTATCTAATCATAAGCTAAGAAATATGTTGGTCAGAAAATTATTTCCGCCTCGGCTGGGATTCAAAACCAGAACCTCCGAGTTGTGATTCAGTGCTTGTACCTCGTAAGGACACACCAACCACGGAGGTGGATATAAAACACAAACTAAGCGTTTCTTCTCCTTCTTCTCCTTCTTCTTCTTCTTCTTCTTATTCTTCTTATTGGTGGACGAAAACACAACTGTTGTGTTCCAGGAACCCTGACCAAACACTCAGGATGTTCGAATTAGATGAAATCCACTGATAAGTTCTGATCAGATGAAATCCACTGATAAGAAATTCGTGATGTCTGGCTATAAAACAGAAGCCAATCCATAAACTTCATGTATCTATGCTTAATCTATAAACAGAAGCTATATAATCTAATATAATCTTGATCCAACACCAACACTACTTGGTTACCAATATACAAATGTACCTGATAAACTGTAGGTAATTGATTCTTGATAACACCTTGAGTTTAGAAGTTTAGTCACGTTTTGAATCTTAAAAATCAATTGTAACCCATTCCATCCTGTACTTATGTAGGTACATATTTGGAATGGTGTGAAAATTGAAGTGAAGAAAGAGTATTCAATTATTATTATTATTATTATTTTCAAATAATCTTGATAACACCTTGAGTTTAGAAGTTTAGTCACGTTTTGAATCTTAAAAATCAATTGTAACCCATTCCATCCTGTACTCATGTAGGTACATATTCGGAATGGTGTGAAAATTGAAGTGAAGAAAGAGTATTCAATTATTATTATTTTTAAATAAGTTTGATAGCGGGGATTTCCCTGAGTCTTTTCCAAAAAGCGCTGAAGAAAAAAAAAAAAAAAAAATCAACAAGAAAGAGCCTAAAATTTTAATGCAATTCCGGAGCAGCACGTAATAAAATATAGCTTTCTTATGGTATACTTGGTACACTAGGACATGATTTCGCCTTTTCCTTGTTTTTATTCTTGAACCAAAGCTCCTCCTTCTTCTTCTCCTTCTCCTACTCTGTCTTCTTCCTTCTTCTTCTCCTCCCACTCCTCCTTTTATTCTTCCTCCTTCTTCTCTTAATCCTTCTTATTCTCCTCCTACTACTCCTCTTCCTCCTTCATCTTTTTTTTCTTTTTCTTCTTCTTCTTCTTCTTCTTCTCCTTCATCTTCTTTTCCCTTATCCTCCTCTCCCCTTCCCTTTGTCTGCATGTTTTATTATTCCTACTCAGATGTAACGAAAAGAAGGCTCTCCTTTATTTCTAAGACAATGATTTACTTCTTAGACATAGGAAATACAGGGTGCGGAAACGAAAAAGAAGAAACTAAAAAAAAAAAAAAAAAAAAAAACAAACCAA
>NW_007389910.1:0-1466 GCF_000475195.1 Diaphorina citri | reverse complement strand
CCAAAGAGTAGAGGAGGTATGTGAGAGATGGAAAGAGAGAAGGAGAGAGAGAGAGAGAGAGAGAGAGAGAGAGAGAGAAAGGTATTTGTTTGTTGTTAGTAGTGGATCACGCTAGCTTGTATGTCAGTTATGATTTATCATTCAAAACAATGAGAGGGAAAAAGAGAGAAATATAGAAGTGAAGAGAGAGAGAGGTCAGGTAGTTTGAAGGTAAAAACCAGTGGTGTGTGTCAGTGAGATAGAAAAGATAGACTATCTGTAACTGCTGAGATTTCAGTGGCGGGGGGCGGGGGTCGTACTATACCTCGCAGTAACATCACCCAGCCTGAGTGGAACCAGGCAACGCCAGCAGGTGGTCACCCATCCGGATACCAATTATGCGCAATGTAGATTACCTTCAGTGATCTAGTGACAACTGTTGCATTCAATATGATATCAAACTTATCAATAAAATCCGCCCCGGGCGGGAATCGAACCCGCGGCCTAGCGCTTACAAGGCAGGCGCACTACCAACTAAGCTAACTAGGCTGGCTAATAATAAGAATAATGGTTTATTTCTTGTAGGTAACTCGAACATAACTATCGACAAATCTCACCACAAACAAATTATGATCAGATTGGGTAGTGACGAAAACCCTCGTTATTTTCAGCGCTACATAATTAACACTCGATACGTAATGGCTCATTATAATTAACCTCAGCCCTTATTATTTTAACTCAATTACCCTACAGGCCGTATTATTTCTGCCTAATTAACCCCAACCTGGGTATTAGTTTTAACTCAATTAACCCAGACCACGCAACACCTGTGTTCAGACGATGTCAGGGTGTCCCTGGTTCTCATAACTTCAGTTCAGTGGCAATGGAAATACCTAGTTGACCTGTTGAATATTTCATTCGTTTCGTGTGAACAGATTGTCCAATTCAATCTGGTAAAATCGTGGAAATCTGGAAATTCTAACCGAGAGTTAAGGAGTTTGTGAGTTGTAATTTTGATACCTTTTCAGAAGATCTAACATAATAGTTTCCTAATTTCCTATGTACATATGTTTCAACGTCATAAAAGAAGTATTAACTTCAGGAAACATCTTATTGCAGACAAACTAGATGCTATTGGCAAAATACATTTAATGCAAAAAAAAAAAGAACATTCCTTATTTCAATTTTGCATGAAATAATTGAATAGTCACTCAAACTTCGTGAACCAAATCTTCTTATCAGGACCACAGAATATGACATATGTTTCAGTTAATGAAGAGTGCGTTTACGCTGAGCAAGAGAAGAAACGATCCTTATCTTAGATCGTCTTACGACATCGCGTCAAAAGCAGTTGACTCATGAAACAATATTTCAAAAGCAATGTAAGCACAATAGCACATGCATAGAATCTGAAACTACTGTGTTTGATCCGCTATGCGATGTCGCGTTACGTTGATGCCAGGAATTTGATTTCTCGCTGAAATCTG
>NW_007389909.1:0-1466 GCF_000475195.1 Diaphorina citri | reverse complement strand
GAACCGCCTGTCCGGTCTACCTGATAGTTAGTGGCTGGCCTTATTTTGACCCAGTAAATCACCCTTTAATGTTTGGTACGAAATCTAACTATTAAACACCCTGTATGTGTCTAATATATAGGTAGGTATTTATTTTTTAATGTTTAACGTCACCGTATAACTGGTAAGCTTTTTAGTGACGGGGGTTTCACTATTTGTTGGCAAGATGAACCTTGAATTGAATTGAAATTCACCCTCAGCCTGAGTGGGGCCGGAAAAATTGAAAGGACTGCAAATATCCAGATGGTCACTGTAATGTTTTAAAATACAACGGGATCGAATTCGAACATTGAATATATTTTTATATTAGTTCAGCAAAAACAGAAAATTTTCAACAGTGTTCATTCGAATTCGGTTGTATTTTAAAACATTACAGTCACCCATCCAGATATACCAACCACGCACAACGTTACCTTCAGCGGTCCATTGAAAGCTGGTACAAGCAACGTGCGCTGGTACTGCTAGCTGGTTTTGAACAAACTAACTTATGTCTTATGTCTAAGTTTGATTTAAATTTCTCAAAAATAATTCAACACAAACAAAATTTTCTCGCTGGAATTCGGGCCTGGGACCTTTTGGTAGGCCAAGGGGGGCGTTTTTAAGAAATTCTTACCTCCCTGTAGGTATGTTTATTGTTTACACTATTTCGTTGAGAGGTAATTGGAGCAGCTATGTAGGTATTAGGTAGGTAGGTAGGTAGGTATATTAGGTAGATTTCGTTAAGTGTTATGTCTCCCAGACATGAAACAAAGTTGGTGGGTGCCGAACATAAAAAAAGAAATAATTGTGTTTTCTAAAACCATAACATTTCACTTTACTGAAGCCAGCCTAGTTAGCTTAGTTGGTAGTGCGTCTGCCTTGTAAGTGCTAGGCCGCGGGCGGATTTTATCCTGATGGGATAATGTTTGTTCTCGGAACGGCTGGCTTTCTCCTATCCTGTCTTCCTTCTCTCTTTGCCAGCCTAGTTAGCTTAGTTGGTAGTGCGTCTGCCTTGTAAGCGCTAGGCCGCGGGTTCGATTCCCGCCCGGGGCGGGGATAATGTTCGTTCTCGGAACGGCTGGCTTTCCTCCTATCCTGTCTTCCTTCTCTCTTCGATTTCGGGACGATAAGACTATGTTCGTTCTCGGAACGGCTGGCTTTCTCCTATCCTGTCTTCCTTCTCTCTTCGATTTCGGGACGATAAGACCATAGTAGTTACAGTTCCCTCTGTCAAACCTCTTAAAAAAAAATAATCATTGTTTTCTTAAACTTGTTTCTATTAGTAGGGACCCCTTAATCGTCAAATTACAGAACGACAAAGCATAACCAAACAGAGTTAAGGGAGCGACCTTCCCAAAACACAACAAGCAGCAAATTTCACGTCCCGACACAAATTTCGATGTCATGGCTTTTTGCACGTCATTCTAATATAAAAAGTAAAAAAGATA
>NW_007389908.1:0-1467 GCF_000475195.1 Diaphorina citri | reverse complement strand
TTGATGCCCTTCATCAACATTAGCTTCAACAATTGGTCTTTCATGAATATCTACTACATGTGGTTCATTAACGATTGAACTCATATCACCTATGCTTCTTTCATCAAATGGTCGATTAGGGACTTTTGATAGGTGGTCTTTATGGAGATTATTTACTAGATGCCCATCATCAATTAATTCTTCATGAATATGAGGTTCGTTCACAATTGAACTCATATCTCCTATGCTTCTTTGATCGATTGGTCGTTTAGGGGATTTTGGTGTGTGACCTCTACGTAAATTAGCTAAATCACTTAAAATGGACTCATTAACTGATCTTTCACGAACATCTGGTACATGATTTAAGTTGGTAACTGAGCTAAAGTCACCAATACTTCTTTCATCCATTGCTCTCATGGTTGACTTTGATACGTGGTTCCATACTTTGACTGGGGAATCTTCTACTGATCTTTCGTGGGCATCTAACACATGAGGTGCATTAGTTACTGAGCTCATATCCCCTATACTTCTTTCATCGAAAGCTCTTTTCTTCTTGTATTTCTTGCGCATGCTTTGAGAAGCTAGTCTGTCTTCAGTTGGAATATTTGGAGTCTCTTCATCACTGAGCATTTCCGATTCATTGTCTTCAAATCGTTTCATATCATATTCCATGTACTCGACAGATGAGGTATTGTTGACAGATGAGGTACCTGCAAAGCTAGTTGTGTGTAAGGCATCATTGGTTTCACTTTCACTAAGTTCCATACTTGTTGTAATAGTTTCACTAAGCTCCACACTTGTATTCATTGTATCACTCTCTTTATTTGTATCATCGGTTTCAACTCTTTCATTTCTATCGCTTTGCGTTTCACTATTATCTGCCATTATATCCATGGCATTACTTTTGTTTGTTTCATTCAATTTTTCACTATCTTTGACACTGTCTCTTACATTCTTATCGGAACGTTTCTTTTTCGAGTCCTTTGTATGATTATCAGTGGTATTTTTGTCTTCATTCATAAGATTTTCATTGGTAGTATCACTGGTGATAGTCTCATGATTTGGAGTATTAGCTTGGGGTTTTCCAGAAGTTATCACAGTGTCAGATTTGTTTATATTGGAATTATCAATAGTTTCACAGGACTCGTCTTTAGTAGCGATCATTTCAATCGTTTCTGTTTCATGTCTACTTTTGCCTCTCTTAGCAATAGACTGAAGTAATGCTTGTATCTGATTCTTCTTCGAATACGCTCTTGGTGGTTTCGTGCTATCTTTGCTGCTTTCACGTTTGTCCTTATGTTTGTGAGTTCGGTTTTCAGAATGGCTTCCTTTGATCTTTTCTGGTTTATCGGTTGTATTTGTTGATACGGGATGAATATTGTTAGCAGTGTTTGCTCCAGACAATTCTAGCATGGGTTTACTTGTACTGTATAGACTGAGTTCTCTTCTGTCAATATCATCGGATTGGATACAATGGTTTTTGTTATT
>NW_007389907.1:0-1467 GCF_000475195.1 Diaphorina citri | reverse complement strand
GGCGGTTCTTCTTGCAAGTGATAAGTTTTGAACTCGTATGACCCCCCACGTAAGAACCTCCGTACTCGCGGTTGTGGTTTACTCGAAATTATGAATAGGTGTGGGGCAGATAAAGAGCGTAATAATTCTATTAGAATTTCTCATTTAGAATTCGAAATTAGATTAGCAGTGAAACACCTCTAATTACATATTGGTGGACTTTCTTTCTTGTGATGCCCTAGTTTGGGTATCCTGTTTGAATGTGTGTTTTTGATAACCGAAAGGGAATAAGTTTTGTTCATGTTGCTCAGCATATAATTATGTATTTCTTCAATGTTGATGTGTTTTGGATTTGTACAACCATTCTTGTTGTATGTGTATCTGCATTTTACAGATTTGATTTTACGTGCAACGTGCAATGCAAATGCTTTGCACGTTGCTTTGCACGTTGCATTGCACAAGTCTGGACCCACCATTAGAATTCGGCCCATGATAAATATCGGGATTATCGGAATATGGAGTTGATCACAAAGGGAGCTGTGGGATGATACCTATTCGGAACTTTTATTAATTTTCAAGTAAAGACTTTGAAAACATTAGATTAAACATTGATTAAATTAAAAATCTTCATTCCAGTTTTGTTCGACTACGAGAGAACGACTCGGAAACCGTAAGCCATTCAAAAAACTAGAACTCCTCAGAGTCTTCAGTTAGTTCTTAATAATGGGGTTGCGTTGGTTCATCAAAAAATAGAAAGGAAGAGCAGAAATATGAATATAAAATTGGGATTTAAGAATTGACCATCAGCTTCTGGGTCAGGTATCTAAATGATCGATTAAGAATTAATAGGTCGTCCCAAAGAAATAAAAAATCACATAAAGAGAAAGTCAACCATTATCAAGATTATAAAAGCTATGTAGCTCATCTAGTATTGTGGTACATTTCAGATATACTATTTTTACATGATGTACCTAGAACAGTCAATAGATGGAATCAGAACGGAGAGTACCTCCTTGAGAATTAGTACCAATTATACCAAAGGAGCTTGTGAGTTAAAACAATAAATCTGAGAACTTGTAATAATTTTAACAATGTATCGTCAAGATGGACGTGACTGATTAGAAAGAATGAAATTCTTGCATCAGAAAGTCTCATGTTGCGTCACTAAGTCACTTTAGTCACTAGGCGGGCCTTCGACTTACTTTGGATAAACGCTCGTACCTACGTACACTTATTAGCTTATAACTTAGAAGAGATAAAACATTCTGTTAGTAAAGTTCCTTCTCAAATTAATTGGAATAGATGGTAGGTAGATAGGTAAGTACGAAGTAAATTGACCTACTTTTTAAACTCTGTCCAATATTGTTATCTATTATTTTATTAGGTTTTAATATTCTAGAGTTCACATCTCCCTTTTGCGGCAGAGTAGCCGAACTGCCTAAACGCGTCTATACCAGGACATCCTGGTCAGAATGGTCCGCTATTAGA
>NW_007389906.1:0-1467 GCF_000475195.1 Diaphorina citri | reverse complement strand
TGGTAATGCTAATGATCTCGAATTAAAGGTCGCGATGACAATTTTCCCCTCCTTCTGCTCTTTCTCCTTCTCCTCCTCTTCTTCTTCCTCCTCCTTCTCCTCCTCTTTCTTCTTCTCTTTTATTATTGCCTTACTCTTCTATCTTTTTTTTTGCATATTTTTTGTGCGTTTTTTTTTTCGCCCTTGTTTCCCCACCAAATTTCCGGGGGGAGCTCGGTTGAAAATTTTCAAAGGTCAATCGAGAAAGATCACAATGATTGTTTTTTTTTTTTTCTTCTTCTTCTTCTTCTTCTTCTTCTTCTTCTTCTTCTTCTTCTTTTTAATAATTTCTCTTGATTAAGTACCTATGTATATCAGGAGATGTTGCATGATTATTATTATTTTTACGGATTCATCTTTTCCCTACAGCAACTGTTTACTGTTTATAACTAACTGTTGATCAATTGATTTTATTCACCATTTCAGTCAAAAATTATTCAACAATCGAGCTTTATCGCCGCAAGATATTTTTCGCTTGAGAAAGCAATGTGCTACTCCGTCTCTCCTGCCCCCTTTCTCCCTCTCGCTACGCAGTCGTGTGATGTTCGCTCCAGAGTTTTCAGGTCACAATTACACGCTCACTCGAGCCACTCTAACATGTACTGAGTTGGTGACTGGTAAAGTGTTGTAATTTCCTTGAAAATTACATGATCATGTGTTGTAAAGCAACTCGCAACTCACTCTCTAATGATTTTGAAACTGAAAACCACGCAATTAGTGCCGAAAAAAAGAAAAAGAAATACCTACTGTCCTTGCTAATTTTGAAGCTGCGCTTATATTTTTGGTTTCCTGTGTAGATTTGCTGATGAGATTAGTAAGTGTTGGACGTCAAAGAGACAGACTTGTTAGTAGCATATTGTTGGTGAGCGATCTGCTACTGTGGTACCTAGATTGTTTTGATGATAACTATTTGGCTCTTTGCGAAAGTTTTTACTTTCTTTTTATTAGTGTGCCTTTTGCGAAAGTGTCGTTCGATCAAGCAAACGAGTAACGGAGACACTGATTTCTGGCCTTTGTTCTATGTTTTCTGTCCCCATTTCTCTCAAGATGTTACCTTCCTCATCCTCCCATCTTCTCCTTGGTCTTCCTCTTGTCCTTTTGATGAAAACTATTTGGCTCTTTGCGAAAGTTTTTACTTTCTTTTTATTAGTGTGCCTTTTGCGAAAGTGTCGTTCGATCAAGCAAAGGAGACACTGATTTCTGGCCATTGCTCAATGTTTTCTGTCCCCATTTCTCTCAAGAAACCTTCCCCATCCTCCCATCTTTTCCTTGGTCTTCCTCTTGTCCTAGGTCCTTCATATTCTAGCGCTGTTGACGAAAAAATAAAGCTAAAATTCAAAGAAAAAGACTTTCACTTACTTTTTCTCCCGTTTGCCGGCGCCAGTGTCGCGGAAGCCTTTCGCGAACGGATTGTTGTCAATTTTGAGC
>NW_007389905.1:0-1467 GCF_000475195.1 Diaphorina citri | reverse complement strand
TGAATGTTCACTAGTATCAAAAGATGACGTCATAGCAACCTGTGTTGGAAATGGTTTTGCTTTTATTTATGACAAATTATTAGGATTATAACTATCAATCAGTAGGTACTGTTGAGGTTGTGCCATTGTTATTATTAACTGTAGTATAAATTATAATATTAACTGATGATTGTTCCAGTGACAAATGACACTGCAGAAGTTCTCAGGTCCAATGTCCATTGGCCATCATCAACAAGAATTTTACACTCGTATTTCGATTGCAAATAGGCACCTACCTAGATACTATCAAAGTGTCAGTCTAGCAAGGTGAAAGATCGCCTCAGCACTACTGAGGGTCCTAAGGCATTTACAATGCTGTACAACACATGCTAGAATCAGAATCCAAATGGGACTTAGTTGAAAACTATGTTCGAAAAATAATAACCATAAAGAGGGGTCTTGGGAATCAATCCCATTAGTGCCATACTGGCCAGAATCCCCGTTATTTAGTAACTTGATTTGGTCTAAAGCAAAGTGTCAGTCTAGCAAGGTGAAAGATCGCCTCAGCACTACTGAGGGTCCTAAGGCATTTACAATGCTGTACAACACATGCTAGAACCATAAAGTCAGTTTATTTTGCATTGTTTTTTCCATCTATCATTTATTTTATTTTAGTTTAATCTATTATTTATACTTGTTATCTATTATTTATACTTGTTTGCAAGTCACATTGTTGGAGCCCCATAGTGGGTTATCACATGGCTGGGGGCCCCCCAGGGGTCCCCTCCCTCTGGGGAATGCGGAAACCCGCAAACCTGCAGGGGTGGTGTCCCCTGTGGGGGCCTCAGACATGTCAGTTTATTTTGCTTTGTTTTTTCCATCTATCATTTATTTTATTTTAGTTTAATCTATTATTTATACTTGTTATCTCATTTATACTTCTCTTTATTAAAATAAAAATACTCAGACATGTCAGTTTATTTTGCATTGTTTTTTCCATCTATCATTTATTTTATTTTAGTTTAATCTATTATTTATACTTGTTATCTAATTTATACTTCTCTTTATTAAAATAAAAATAAAAAAAAGGCATTTACGCGTATGCTGAAAACTGCCAAGTTTTAGACTGCAGTACCTACTGATAAAAACTGCAGTACCTACTGGATACTGACTACTGAAAGTCCCAAATGAACCCCGTGATCCGTGATTCAAACATTGGGGAAACATAACCCGGTCATTATTTCATCATTATTCTATTATAAATGAACCCCGTGATCCGTGATTCAAACATTGGGGAAACATAACCCGGTCATTATTTCATCATTATTCTATTATTCATCATCATCATCATCATCATCATCATCATCATCATCATCATCATCAGTCATCAATTTCATCTTTCATCACTTGATCACTTCATCATCAGTCGTTAACACGTTAACAAGACATCAGTGAGTTCACGAGTGCCGTGTTTCCGCGAAGAATATC
>NW_007389904.1:0-1467 GCF_000475195.1 Diaphorina citri | reverse complement strand
TGTTCGTATGTACGTGTAAAGGATACGTATGTATGTTGATAAGTACGTGGTTATACAGCAATATACACTATATGTATATAGGTATGTACATGGATGTACATAAAGGATAGGCAGATAACATTGACATGACGTTTATATAACGGGCCTATAACCATATAATTACTCATGGTTTAATTGAAATTAATGTTCAGTAAAGATTTCTCTTTTTAATAACTGATTTATAAAACTTGTTAAACAAATACGTACCTATACATACTTAGATTTTACATAATTTTACATCAAGTTCCGGAACTCTAGATCCAAAAGACCCACTTAAGCTAGAAACACACTACTATCAAATTTTATGCTCAATATAATTTGAGAATTTGACCACAATTAATAGTAGTAGCCTACTGCTGGAGTAAAGGGACTTTTCAGTCCTATGCAAGCCGTATAAATAAGCACTATTATTATTATTATTCAATTAGGGGGAATCGGGGGCTGGTTGACCCTGTACTCTAATAACGTCATTTTACCGCCAGACATAGGAACATAAAGCTAATTACGACACTTAAACTCTCCTAACATAATGACGGGCGTTATGATGCTAAATAATTATGTACACATACGTCACCATAGAGATGTACTGCAGCACACGCCACATAAGGGTGTTGCACCTGAGTGCATCAGTTGTATGCACTTGCATTTGCAACCCTGAGATTTTGGCTGTCATCGCACTAGGGAAATATACCTTGATTAAACTTACTTATCCGTATCCAAATGAGTTCAGCATGTGAACCTCCAGAATTCTGCAACTGCTACGGCTGTGGGGCTGCACGAATAGAGATCACTTAAACTGATCGAAAAGGACTAAAAAGTCCCTTCACTCTTGTAGTATAATAAAGATCTTATACTGATCCAGGACGAGAGACAGTCCTTGTCTTTTACTACCAAAGTTTACTACAGGCTTTTTATACTTAAAGGAGGTCTAAAAGGTCTCATGAGAATTTGTATACTTGTTCAGTGAATGCAAGCAAATTTCAAAGTCAAACATGATCAAATTTTCTCTATCTGTGCAAGTTGGTATGTACCTACACTGTGCATACCAACAAATTTGCAAAATGAAAAATTGTCAAATTCGCTCCGTGACTCCTGACAAATTTGCAAAATGACAAATACTCCAATTTGCTGAATTTCAATCCAAACATAATTTGCAAAATGACAAACGGTTAGCTGTTCAACGCGCCGCAAGGAAGTGTCGTGCTTGCAATCCGGTGAGTACTCAAACTCAGTGACAAATGGTTCAAGAGGCTATCGGTTTCAGCCTCATTAACTCCACCGAGTGTGACGTTTCGCTAACGTTTCTCAACGTTTCCACCGTTTGAAACATTTAGAGTCTTTCGACTACTTGGACAATGTGAGAAATGTGCTATGCAGTATTGTGATAGGCCTCGTATCCCTTGCATTACTTATTGTCTGTCATTGGCG
>NW_007389903.1:0-1467 GCF_000475195.1 Diaphorina citri | reverse complement strand
GTCAGTCAGCTAATTTTCGCACTCCTTATGGCCAATCAGTTGAATTTTGTGTAATCAGTTTTTTAGGTATACCCGTTTTTTAGTAATTATTTTTTCATCTAATTTTTCATTTATTTATTTAGGTAGGTATAGGTACCTATTATTGATACCTACCCTAAATACTTCTCATTCTTCCCAATTTTTTTTCCTGAATTTTTTATATCAAAAAAACTTTTACAATTTAAGAGATAAAGGTTGAAAAAAAAAAAATAAATAAATAAAAATAAAACCTTTCTGTCTACCTTTCTGTGATGGCTTTTTTTACATTTAGATACGTAGATATACATAATATGTAGGTAACAACATTTATTTTATTGTTCAAATATTCGAAGAAATTAAATGTATAAAAAATGGGTTCAATAATAATAAAATAATAAAACTTTTTTTTCTCTATCTCGATTTCGTGCAATCAAATAATAAAAAAATGAAATCGTGGAATGAGGAGATTTAGGTAATAATCTAGGATGTTATAAAGGTATTTAAATAGGTAATAAGTATACTAAGAATAGATATTTAAAAAGGTAAGTAGGTAGGTATACACGTAACTATGAATATAGACATAAATATCTTAAAGTTTATCTATGTAGTTACTATTTATGTACCTTATCTCAATCAAGTATGTACTTAGAAAATTATAAATATGGCTATTTTAGTGATATGCTTTTAAAAACGCCGCCATTTTGAATCAGTATATCCAAAACTGTGGAAAAAAAAATACAACCATCTTTGACGTCACGGCATACGCTCCCGTAGGCGATGACGTCATAATTCATGACTCCCGCATCGTTTGTTTGTGCGCAAGCGTTTCTGCGTATTTTGACGTGAAATCTGACGTCACACTTGAACTTTTTCATTAGAACGGCAATTAAAAATTGAATTTTCGACCTTTTAAAGTTACTTTTTCGGAGTTTTGACCTCATATTTGGACTTTTTCATTAGAACGGCAGTTAAAAATTGAATTTTCGACCTTTTAAAGTTACTTTTTCGGAGTTTTGACCTCAGATTTGGATTTATCACAAGTTTTTACGTAGGAATCGACCTTTCAATAGTAATATTTTCCCAATTGCAACTCCTCCATTTTCCTTTATGCAGGTTGAGGCTGAACACCCTGTATAAACAGGGAGAAAGCTTTAGCTCTTGAAATGGATTTGTTGACAGAGACACGCGTCGAAGTGAAGTAATGTGTAAACAACATGGCTGATTCTTTCAGCAAATGCTGAAAGTAGAAAGTGGGGGAGGCCTTTGTGCTGAGATATCATTAAGAAATTATTATACCTAGGTATCGCCTATAATGTTATTAGGAAAAAAAATTACAACATGGGCTTAGAGAGGGAGGGGACAGAGAGAGGGAGGGAGGGAGGGGAGAGAGAGAGAGGGAGAGAGGGGCGAGAGAGAGAGAGAGAGAGAGAGAGAGAGAGAGAGAGAGAG
>NW_007389902.1:0-1467 GCF_000475195.1 Diaphorina citri | reverse complement strand
TGGTGATACTATCCTAGAAAGAGAAAGAGAGACTCGACGAATTTGAATAACAGATACCTAATAATGATAAGCAAAATGTATCCATCTAACTTGAAGAGAAAAAAAAGTGTGCTGTAAAAGAAAACATGTTTTCTAAAGTATAACAATTAATTTTTCGAGTCCATATTTCAAAGTTGAAATCAAGTTTCACTATAGTATTCTCGTGGCGTTAGGATCATTATGTTTTTCATTTATCTTCTGAACTTTTGGCGAATTTTGTGTCTATGTTGGTAGGTACATTACGTAATGTAAATACCTACATATTAGGTTATGAGCAGGGAGTTTTCACATTTATTTAAATTCGGTTATGAGCTGGGAGTTTTGACATCTCCACTAATTTTTCCATCTTCATTGGTCCTTTTAATGTGGTAGTTTTGTCAACTCCACTAATGTTTTTTCTCAAGTATCAATAGATAAGTTGAATCGTAGTTGATCGAATAAAAAATATGAAATAGGTTTTAGTTTAGGAGTTTCGACATTTCCACTAATATTTTCCCCCATGTACATTATCAGATAAAGTGGTCTGCGAGTTTCGGCATCTCCACTAATTTCTCCAAGTGAAAAATACTGTTAAAATCCCTGAATACTGCACGAGACAAAAAGTCCCAGTCGAAGCAAAATGCACCAGTATGATGAAAGAACTTGTTGGCACACAAAACCTCATGAGAGCATTAAGTTAATGAATATTGTCAACACATTCATAGAATACATTATGAATACTAGAGAGCCATATACCTTAGTCCGCGTGTGAAGAATTCAGGTGACCAAAGCCACGATCTAGTCAATGTGTAATTAATAGACTAGACCAGGGTGCTGCTATATTTATTTTCTATAAATCTGAATAACTTGGGTTTTTTTTAGCTCGTGTTCTATACTTTTGGTTTTTGTACGTGGAGCGTGAACAGAACAACACGGGTTTATATTATGTTTATAATGAAAATCCCGAGTCATGTCACGCTGAACGGTAATGAGGAGAACCAAATATTATTTTCTAATAATCTGGAAGACGTTCTTCTGTCTGATGATGGGTCTAAGAACAATAATCCGGTCCATAAAGAACCTTAAGCAGACGAACCCAACAGTACTATATTAGTGCCCTTGAAATCCTTACATTCATGATCTAAAATAAATACATGGGTCTAAGAACAATAATCCGGTCCATAAAGAACCTTAAGCAGACGAACCCAACAGTACTATATTAGTGCCCTTGAAATCCTTACACGATCTAAAATAAATATCTATTTTTACTAGCATTGGACTCATTTTTGACTCGTGGTAACTGTCACACCGGCTAAATTGGTGATCCAAAGCGGTCATTTTGAATTCTTTGGTTATGTATTTTCACGAAGACCATATGCGTAGCTATGGGTAAATATCATCAACAAAGAAATCAATTGATCATAATCTTAAAAACTTATCGAGAAAACT
>NW_007389901.1:0-1467 GCF_000475195.1 Diaphorina citri | reverse complement strand
TAAGTTGTAGGTGTAACTAGATAGACACTCTGCTTGTACCTATGTTATACGTACGTATTAGGGGTATAGATTTCGTAGCATATTCTTCATCTGCCTTTTCAAATCATCATACTTCATCAGTTTTTCTGTGTATGCTATGTGTATATTATCGTCCATGGGGTTATTATTATTTTATTATTTTTTCCACGAAACACCCTGTAAGTTGTAGGTGTAACTAGATAGACACTCTGCTTGTACCTATGTTATACGTACGTATTAGGGGTATAGATTTCGTAGAGATATAGATAGAACAGAGATTTCCAACTAGTGACTTGTCAGACCATTTTTGTGGCCCGTGAAGCTTTTTGGGTGGGTAGCATCGGGCTTCATTTATGCTATTGTACTATGGGGTGGACTTCGAAAATGTGGAGCATCTACACCCTCCCCTCGATAAAATCCTGGATACGGGCCTGCTCCCCTGTGTATTTGGCCCGCGAAGTACCTGCCAATGTAGCATGTGGCCCGCATACACATGGAAGTTGGAAGTCCCTGATATAGAAGTACACATAGGTGGTATACGAGTATTTACACTAGTATAATGTATATGGGGGTGTCTCGTAAAATTATATCGTACATTATTTGCTCGTCTTTTTATCCCCATGGTTGTGGGAGTGAGGAGAGTTTTCCAATGTAGCATGTGGCCCGCATACACATGGAAGTTGGAAGTCCCTGATATAGAAGTACACATAGGTGGTATATTTACAGTAGTATAATGTATATGGGGGTGTCTCGTAAAATTACATCGTACATTATTTGCTCGTCTTTTTATCCCCATGGTTGTGGGAGTGAGGAGAGTTTTCACTCGAATAAGTAGGTGGTACACCACAGCCTAAGTAGGCGATATTTTGATATGTGAAGAGGCCAAGGCAAAAAGGATGTTCAGATTTTCGGGTTTGAGGTAACAATTTATGTAAAAAAAAAGATCTTCGATATTATTTTTTCATTTCAATGTATATGGGGGTGTCTCGTAAAATTACATCGTACATTATTTGCTCGTCTTTTTATCCCCATGGTTGTGGGAGTGAGGAGAGTTTTCGCTTGAATAAGTAGGTGGTAATGGTGGTATACCACAGCCCAAGTAGGCGATATTTTGATAGGCGATATGAAGAGGCCAAGGCAAAAAGGATGTTCAGATTTTCGGGTTTGAGGTAACAATTTATGTAAAAAAAAAAGATCTTCGATATTATTTTTTCATTTCATTTTTTTAAGAGAGATAACTGTAACCGCTAAGGTCTTATCGTCCTGAAATTGAAGAAAGAGGAAAGGATAGAAGAAAACCAGCCGTTCCGTAAGCGAATTTCATCTTGGATAAAGTTCGCCTTGGGTGGGAATCGAGCCGGTGACTTAGCACTTGAAAAGCAGACACGATACTCTCCAAGCCAACTAGACTGGTTCAACCAATTTCTTGAAAACTAAGAAGAGGAGCCC
>NW_007389900.1:0-1400 GCF_000475195.1 Diaphorina citri | reverse complement strand
TTATTTGAGTGTTCTTTTACCCTAACTTGTACAATATCTCTAACCGTTTTGTCGCTGCTGTAGCCTGAAAACCGCCAAAAAACAAAAAAAACGTCGAAATCTGTCCAAAAGCGGTAAAATACCGCCAAGCGCAGCAACCATCTCAACCAAACGTTTTGTATTGCATCCTTGTCACATTTGTGAACTACATACCCAATTTCAAGTCCCTAGCTTATACCGTTCCCGAGATATTGTTAAATTACAGCGAAAGAAAAGCGGTAAAATGCCGCCAACCGTTGCACCGGTCTTAACCAAAAGTTTCGTGTCGCATCCTTGTCACATTTGACAGTTACATACCAAATTTCAAGTCTCTAGCTCTTACCGTTCTCGAAATATTTTGTTTACAGAGACAGACACACACACGGACCAATGGCTGAAACTTTGGATTTAGGCTCTAGGGACCTCAAAACGTGTTTTGGCACTAAAAATCACACACACGGACCAATGGCTGAAACTTTGGATTTAGGCTCTAGGGACCTCAAAACGTGTTTTGACACTAAAAACTGAACATCGAAAATTTGACCCGATTACATTACTTTCCTTCCTATAGGATAAGGAAAGTAAAAAGGAAAGTACATAGAAGACGTGGTAAAAGATACATTTAAAACATGATTACAAGATAAAACAAGACAACATCATCGCAAAATATTGGACGCGAGGAGGAAAATGACCTGATAGTCAATTCCCAGCATTTGATACCAACCAACCAACCAACCAGATAAAACAAAGTAGTGGTGATCCAAAGCAAACGTCGATGTTCATACAATCATGTCGGTTCCTATAAATCATGACTTTGAACTTGGTATTTATCGGTTCAAAAAAGACCTACGAATATTCAAATTCCAAGTCGTGACATTCAAACATTTACCATCAAGGTCTTCAAACACCAACAGGTAAAGAAGTGAATTTCTCCAATCCAGTAGGGTGGCAACAGACCCGAAGGTAAAAGTCCAGATATTCCTACTGAAACTAATTTCGCCCGAAAAATTTGACATTAGAGTTTGAGGTAATAATAAAAATAGTCACCGTAATGTCATACTATGACATACTACGAGTAATGGTACTTTAAGTCCATGTATAAAACAGTTTGGACGGATCAGTGAAGTGAAGCAACACCTTGTGTAGCTGTTATCTGAACGGGTGGCTGTGTGCAACATTTCGAGCTACTGGACATTTTGACGCACAGGGAAGGAAAGAGAGAAGAAGGACATTCACCTTGCAACGAAATGGGAGGACTCAGTAGCAGGCAGAAAATGGATGAGAGTGTCACAAGATAGAGAAAATGGAGATTTTGCGATCTGGAGAGATACCAATGTTGAAACCATGGACCATGTATCCATACAGGTTATAATGAAACCTAC
>NW_007389899.1:0-1468 GCF_000475195.1 Diaphorina citri | reverse complement strand
CAATTTATTTTTAGAGCTCCAAAGTAACCGTTATTGTATTGCGAGCATCATTGTTTTCAGCTGTATTTATAACCTTTGTATTTGAACAGTTGGGCACAGTTAAACCTTTTAATACTATTTTCAAACTAATTTTATTATAAATACATCATTGCTACCTACGAGTACGAGTATTTTTAATATTTAGGATAAAAATACTGGCTCTTATATAAAATTTGTAAGTATTTTTATTTATTGTTGGATAAACATTGACACTAATTTTTTGACGTGTTTTGGTGTAATTTGAACAACACGAATAATCTTGTTTTACAATACGTAGGTACCAACTGACTATGTAGTTCTGAAAATCGATGAAATTAAAAATATACCTAGTCAGGCTAATTTTGTAGAGAATGTTCGAAACCATATTTCACAATATTAAAGAGCAGACTAAAATTCTGCGTTGAAAGCTCAATGAAGAAGAAATCCTCAAGAAAGGCATTTATATCTGCTTTTCAGTTGAAATTCAGAGTACATATTACCTATAATAAAAGTTCATTGGCAAATGGGTGTCAATATTTTCATCTCTTTTGAAATTCAAACAAATGTAAAAAAAATCTGGTCGCGTTTTTCGCTAAGGTATTTGATTGAGTTCGGACTCAGATGTTTAATAGGTATAACAAGTATTATATCAATTAAATAAATAGATTCACGACCTTGGTTAGGCACAGTTTTTCCGCCAGCTTAGTTTAATTCGTCGTTGAAATCAGGGGCGGAATCAGGACCAAACATGCGGAGTTCCTCTAGTCTAGGCGTTTTTAAATTGGGATTTCTTTTACAACAACCCTAATAAATTTAATGAACATATTTTGTTAACTTCAAATTTGAATTGGATTCATAATGACTTTTTATATAAATTTTGTCTTTTTTTCAGTTTTCGTTATTCTTGCTACCTCATATTCCTTTGTATTCCTCTTGAATTCTCGAGTTTTTTAACAAATCAACAACCATTTTCTTACAAATTTTAATTTTCAGTAGATCACAGAAGTTTGTTTTCAATGTTAAGAAGTAAATCTCGTGGAAAAATAGGAACCTTGTTCCTCCTACGGGACTGGAAGGAAATTTCCAACCTACTCCACTGTTCTTACCTATAAGAACACAGACAGTATCTTTGTCAATTTATTCTATCATTTTATATGTTGAACTACCAATGATCAAATATTGTCATACTGTTAACTATGGTAGGTTTATTGTCTCCATATTTCATACACAGTCCAGTCTAGTTCAGTCCAGGGTAAATAATCGATAACAAACTCTGATAATCTCGATTTTTTTTACACAGTTTAGCAGGTTTTAGGTGACTGAAATATTCTCAAAAGAATCAAGACTTTCAAAGAGATCCATACCTACTACCAAAACTTTGAACAGACAATTAACTAGGAATGGAGATTTTTCGTAAATTTAGATTTTATAGTTTCATTAGCTTTCATGT
>NW_007389898.1:0-1468 GCF_000475195.1 Diaphorina citri | reverse complement strand
TTCTTGACGCCGCCGGGAATCGAACCCGGGTCTCCCGCGTGCAAGGCGAGTGCAGTGACCACTACGCCATGGGAGCTGGTAGAGGTTTGATTTAGAGGGAACTGTAACTGCTGAGGCCTTATCGTCCCGAAAGCGAAGAGAGAAGGAGGACAGGATAGGAGAAAGTCAGTTTTTCCGTGAACCAACCTCATTTGTTTAGGATATGGGATAATGTTCGCCCCGGGCGGGAATCGAACCCGCGACCTAGCGCTTACAAGGCAGGCACACTACTAACCAACCTAACTAGGCTAGCAAAAGTGAGTATAATCCATTGAAGCTGTTAACAAGACTTTGTTTAGACTGTGGGAGTAAAGGGACTTTTCAGTCTCATTCTGGCAGGATAAACAAGGTATATTCTATTTCACTTCGGGTGGGATTGAACACACGCCGTCCTGTTTACCAGGCGAGCGTCTTGACCACTACACCACCGAGGCAGAAAGAAGCACTGATGTTTCTTTCTTTGTTGCAGGTGGATCTGTTGAAGAAACAGACGACGCGTAATGTGTACGTATGTCACGTGATTGGAAACAAGAGTACAGGGAAGACCGCCCTCTGTCAGAGTATACTGAGGAAACACCATGACTCTTCCAAGGTAGTAAGTAATAACCTAATAACTCACTTGTGGGTAATCAGTCGATTTGCTGAACATTTTGAATTTGAAAATAATGAGTCAAAAAATCGAAAAAAAAGTTCTAGGGCTAGGTCTGCAAAACAATAATGAATTTTAGATTTTATTCTGCAATCAATTCCGATAAATATCTTCTCGTTCTGATGAACTTCCTAAGAAATTTGCCGTTATAATGAAAAACTTGCTTATTTTCTATTGATAAGCACGGAGTACAAGAGTTCTTCTTCCCAAATGCAAATGCCTTTACCAGTTTTTCACAATGTCGACCGCCTTTTCCACAATATGAACAATGAACATATTGAACCTAAAGTACATAGATCAAGCAATATACCTATTTAATAGTCTTGTATGTTTATGTACAAGCCATTGTGAGGAGTTTTCATTGTTATGGGATGAATTTTGTATGAAAAAGTTCAAGCAGTTGTGACGTCAATTTATAAGAAATGCGCAGGAAGGCTTGCGCACAAAAGCATTACACTATGGTCTTCTGCAAGTAGGGTTCCAGATCAAATTTTTAAAAAGTAGGACATTTGGTTCCAAAAACCCGGACATTCCATCGAAAACCCGGACATTTCCCAAATTTCAAAATGTTTAGTTTGCACCAGTGCCCAGGGTGCAGAGAACACTGCATTTGCCTTACTTAAGTTACACACGATCGTTCTTCACATTCCGATGAAAGCAAACATTTTTACTGGTTTTGTTGATGTTTCATGAATACGAATTTCCATAATGTAAAGACAATCATTAGTCATGTAAAACACACATGACGAATTGTCAACCTATGTATAAATTGTAGGCATT
>NW_007389897.1:0-1468 GCF_000475195.1 Diaphorina citri | reverse complement strand
GTGTACTGATCCATCATTTCATCAATGCTATACGAGTCAATATCGAAAACCAGACCATCGACCATCAGTCTCAGTATACGATCGACCATCATCCCTGATCCATCATTTCATCAATGCTATACGAGTCAATATCGAAAACCAGACCATCGACCATCAGTCTCAGTATAAGATCGACCATCATCTTACTCGTGTGTACTGATCCATCATTTCATCAATGCTATACGAGTCAATATCGAAAACCAGACCATCGACCATCAGTCTCAGTATAAGAGCGACCATCATCTTATAACCGAGACTGAAATCTCGTGAGCATTGGTCGTTCCCTGTGACTCGTGTCTTTCAGCGTCTAATAGGAGCTGTTCCTCAACTAAACGAAATAAACAAATTTTATTGAAACCTGAATGCTTTGATGGAAATTCAATTCCTTGAGATGAATATGACACAAGATAGAAGAAAATTATCTTTTTGGCTAAATCCCCTTTAGGGATGATAGGCATTATGCTAAAGAATAGTTTTCGAAGAATAGGTCATTTCCCAATTAGACTCTCTATGTGATTGGTCTTGAACCGAAACTCCTGCGTCCGCTGATTCTGCTCTCACCAAAACAGATTTAATAAGGAAGTAACAAGTATACATTTCTTGAATTTCTCATATTTTATTTGATATCAGGCCGAGTGTTTTGAATTTTTAATCGTTTAGCTCCTCAGATATATTGAACACTGCTGAGGGGAATTTATCGTTGTTGAACTTTAGGGAACTCGAAATCCATAATTTAATAATTTGTATATTTGCTTATTGGTGGTATATTCTTTTTTCAATTTACATAAAACATGATACCTTTTTGGGCTGATCTATTAGACTGCTTGGTTCCTCTTAACTTTCGTTGTTTGGTCGTATTTGAAGAAATGTTTTCGCTTTATTTAATATTTTGAAGATATTTGCTGGATATTTTTTTAGTTCCAAGTGGATCAACATGTAAAATAATTTTCAAGTATCAAAGTTTAGTACTCATCTCTTTTCTTTCTTATTAACAATTGCAACAAAAACATTATGAACCAAGAATTTCTCTTCAAATAAAGCTGTCCAAAACGCGCCAGTCAACCCATCTGGAAAGATGTTTGATTCAAGTGGAAAACACATTTTCTTTATCTTTGTGGGTCATCTCCTAGAATCTGAATACGAAGTTCTATCTTGATATGGTATTTGATTTCAATCATTTCATTGAAACATCCCTGGCTTTTGTTAGTTCTTCTAAAGCGTGTAATAATTATGATGTTCTACTTTGATAGAAATATTTCCAATGACCACCATCTGACATTCTTTTGAATTTGTTACTATCTCTCTTCTGTATACTTGTATTATTAGTTTTCTGATATGGTTTACGGTTAGAGTACATTTTTACTTTCTATTACTACAGTATAGCGGAGCTATACTAGTAATGAAAGTATTGCAATCGGTCCAAATTTTC
>NW_007389896.1:0-1468 GCF_000475195.1 Diaphorina citri | reverse complement strand
ACCTATTTATTAGTGGATCATCAATTCATCAAGGAGAAAATAGATCGAGCGGATCATTGGATCTTCAATGAGACAATAGATAGATCGATCAGTTATCATATCAGCCTAGGTAGCTATACGATATACAGTCAAACCTGGTTAAAGAGCAACCCAAGGGACTGGCAATATTTTCCTCTTTATAGAGGTTTGCTCTTTGAAAAATCTACTTTTTAGAGAGGTTCTAAATTTTCAAATCGCTCTTTATAGAGGTCCGGAATCCGTCTGAAATCAGTTTATGTAGTAGGTTATTTAGGTGAAATGAGCTTCATACAGCAGGCAAAGAAGGGGGGGAGAAAAATAAACCGCTCTCGACAGAATACGACAAGTTTCTACAAATTGCTCTTTATAGAGATTCAGAAAAACAAAATTGCTCTTTATAGAAAGAGGCTCGATTTTGCTGTTTAACCAGGTTTTTGGGTCAAAAATGAAGGGACCACGATTTTTTTCCTCTTTATCCAGTTTTACTCTTTATCCGAGTTCTCTTTATTGCCGATCCGAGAACAAGCCTTATCTGTTTAGGATAAAAACCGCCCGGAGCGGGTATCGAACCCACGACCCAGCGCGTACAAGACAGAAGCAGTCCTTTCGGGCTTAAAAATCAAAACATGGTTTAAACCTAAAATGAACTCGAAATATGGTTTAAAGTTTTAAACCTGAAATAAAGGCAAAATACCGTTTAAAATGTAATGTTTCTTCCGCCAACATCACTGCACTGTACAGTGTACACCTGAGGAGGGTTAGGCTAAGCTCTGTTGATCAGAATGAGGTTAAACCTAACGGAATTGAACGCCACTAGAGAGTGCCTACTACCTCCCTGCCTATCTACCCACGACCCAGCGCGTACAAGACAGAAGCAGTCCTTTCGGGCTTAAAAATCAAAACATGGTTTAAACCTAAAATGAACTCGAAATACGGTTTAAACCTGAAATAAAGGCAAAATACCGTTTAAAATGTAATGTCTCTTCCGCCAAAATCACACTGTACAGTCCTGAGGAGGGTTAGGCTAAGCTCTGTTGATCAGAATGAGGCTAAACCTAACGGAATTGAACGTCACTAGAGAGTGCCTACTACCTCCCTGCTTATCTACCTATTTTATTAGTGGATCATCAATTCATCAAGGAAAAAATAGATCGAGCGGATCATTGGATCTTCAATGAGACAATAGATAGATCCATCAGTTATCATATCAGCCTAGGTAGCTAGTATACCTATTGCTGAAAAAATTAATGAAAATTATTCGATCATTATATCATTAAGCAACCTCCTTGGTAAGTAATAGCAGTAGATGAATAAAATTAATGAGCAACCTCCATGCTTAACTGCTCAGTCTGACCTCTGCAGCTGTTTCTTTCAACTAGAAATACACGCCGGAGATCGCAGGTTCGAATCCCGGGAATGGTAAGATTCTTTTTTTTTTTTTTTTTTTTTT
>NW_007389895.1:0-1468 GCF_000475195.1 Diaphorina citri | reverse complement strand
ATCCATTTAGTGGTCTTGCTCGGCCTAGCTTAACAAAAACGAACCGGAAAATAGCCTATAACCTTCACGGGAGTGCAAGCAATAAGTGGACAATAGCAATCGGATGAGCGGTTTGGCCAGGCATAAAGTTCGAACAAACACTGCACACACACATTCATTTTTATATTAGATAGCTATATAGATATAAATTTGACCTCTATTTTACCTGGAAAACAACTGAACATGTGATTACAAAATAGAGAAAATATCTCTTATATCAGCAATACACCAGGGTGATGGTCTCTAGCCATGTTTAAATGGCTCGTCCTGAACCGCAGTCAACCATCGTGATTGTTTGTTCTTTTCAAGCAGAGAGAACCCTTTTTGAAACTATCAGCTAGCTAGGCTAGAAGAAGAACTATAGTCAATCCCGTTCCTTGTTACAGATCATGGAATGAGCTGTCGACTCCGGACGGTGGGTTTCATTCAGAAAGTTCTCTACTTCATCTTCCTAGCCCTGTTCATCATCATTGAACTATTCCGCAGAACCAAACCACTTCCCAGACTCAGATATCCAGATCTCCTCAAGATGAGTGCCACGAAACTGGCAGAGAAAATCAGAAACCGAGAGGTGAGGCCAAGAAAAACTGGTTTTCTGTCATCCTATAGGTACACTCTTACATTATAATGTATTATACTTGTAACTTTGGTTTTAGTAGTCTTGGACATCAAACTAGTTTTTTTTTTTCTTCTGAATTTCTCAGAATAAATATACTTTGTATATTTACGTATTGGTAAATACCTACGTAAATTTTCAACGAGGTTCAGATTTCCCATTCGTATCAGGATTTAGTTGCAGAGAAAACGAAATTATTATTATTTCCATATAATGAAACATAATATCCACGAAACTGGCAGAGAAAATCAGAAACCGAGAGGTGAGGCCAAGAAAAACTGGTTTTCTGTCATCCTATAGGTACACTCTTACATTGTATTATACTTGTAACTTTGGTTTTAGTAGTCTTGGACATCAAACTAGTTTTTTTTTTCTTCTGAATTTCTCAGAATAAAAAATATGCTTTGTATATTTCCGTATTGGTAAATACCTACGTAAAATTTCAACGAGGTTCAGATTTCCCATTCGTATCAGGATTTAGTTGCAGAGAAAACGAAATTATTATTATTTCCATATAATGAAACATAACTTACATAACTAATTATCTACCTACCTATATGTGCCAACTAGTCTTCCCGGATGGTGCCTCCCATCATTGTGGGTACTTTGTTAGTGGGTACCTTACATTAACTTTACACATGGAAATACCTCTAATCTTCCCGGATGGTGCCTCCCATCATTGTGGGTACTTTGTTAGTGGGTACCTTACATTAACTTTACACATGGAAATACCTTTTTTTTTGAAACGTAACTATGACATTCTGCAACAGTATTAATGATGCCCTATCATGCATACCTAGATAGGTTTATGGT
>NW_007389894.1:0-1468 GCF_000475195.1 Diaphorina citri | reverse complement strand
TCTCCTTTTTCCGTGTTGAGCCTCTCAAAATCAGCCCTGCTTTAGATTGACATTTGGTTTTGGCTACAATTTTTTTACGGGTGGATGCCAAATTGCCGATGCCCTTCGCACGTAATCTTTAATCGCACTGAAGCCCTGGGATTTCTTTAGATTTTTTTCTTCACACGTGGTCCCACGTCAGCCCTCGTCATCCCACGTCACGTCAGCCTAGTCTGTTTTCAGCTTAAGTCTGGCTAGAAAATTTACGTCCTGGCCGGGATTTGAACCCAGCACTTCCGGGTTGAGAGCCAATGCTCTTGACCACTTGGCCACAGAGGTGGGCTACCTAGCTACGCTACAAATTGTAGGTGAGCTACGCTACAAATTGTAGGTGGGCTACCTAGCTACGCTACAAATTGTAGGTGGGCTACCTAGCTACGCTACAAATTGTAGGTGGGCTACCTAGCTACGCTACGAATTGTAGGTGGGCTACCTAGCTACGCTACAAATTGTAGGTGGGCTACCTAGCTACGCTACAAATTGTAGGTGGGCTACCTAGCTACGCTACAAATTATAGGTGGGCTACCTAGCTATACGCTACAAATTGTAGGTGGGCTACCTAGCTACGCTACAAAATTGTAGGTGGGCTACCTAGCTACGCTACAAATTGCTACAATAGCTACATAGTGCTTTATTTTCCGTTCTCTCTTCTCTCCTCAGACAATGGCTTCAGCATGGAAAGTACTGTTGAGCGTGGCTCTGTATCAGACATGTCTGAGTTATGTGGAGGCTGTGGACTGCAAGTTTCCTCCTATAGATAGAGCCGCTCTCGGTAAAGGTAAGTATAACCATGCCAACAGGGAGCGCCAAATAGCCAGGCTGTATACTTACCTCCGGGAGTCCGGCATTCATCTCTGTCCACACAGAAGCCACCGTCCGGACTAGGATATAACCATGCCAACGGGGAGCGCCACCGATATGAGAGAGGCTACTGACGATCAAGGCCAGTTCCCACTTGTCGTGAGGTTAACCCGATTTTTTCCCGAATGGCCTCTGTAGAGCTGTACTGCTGTAGGTAATATAGGTTGTTTTTTTTAGAGGTTTCTTTTTCTAAATGCTATAAAAGACATACTATTTCAGGTATGGTCATGATTTTTTCTTTATTTCAAAGGTAAACGTATGCAATTTAGTGTTTGAACTCTAAATGAAATTTTGGGTATATGGGCGCCGCGGCTAGATCGAATGAAACTCGGTCTGGAAAATCCAATATTCGACCTTTTTTCCATAATCTGAAGCCGTATATCTGCAAAAACGGTGAACGATGTCTTCCAGGTGATCCAGAGTTTACTTTTTGTCACCATGAACTAATGATTTTACACATCATATCCCTAAAGAAAATCATCCAAAGGTATCAAATCGCACGATTGTGGAGGGAAATTATGAGGGAAATTGAGCGAAATTATGTGCTAACAAAACAAGAAAAAATTAA
>NW_007389893.1:0-1468 GCF_000475195.1 Diaphorina citri | reverse complement strand
GAGGGGCTTACCTAGGAGGGAGGGGCTTACCTAGGAGGGAGGAGCTAGGAGGGAGAGGCTTACCTAAGAGGGAGGGGCGGACTTAGGGGGAGGAGCTTACCTAGGGAGGAGGGCCTACCTAAGAGGACAGTCCATGAGAAGAAAGATTGAGGCACATGAACAAAGCCGACCTCGGAAAAAAAGCTCCGAGTGGGAATCAAACCAGCGATCTAGAGCTTGAAATCGAGGAACTAAAATCGTACTTTAGCCAGCCTAGTTAGCTTAGTTGTGTTGCTCGTCTGCCTTGTAAGCGCGAGGTTGTGGGTTTGATTCCCGCCCCGGGCGAATTTTGTACTGAATGGAAAAGACCTAAGAGGGAGGGGCTTACCTAGGAGGGAGGGGCTTACCTAGGAGGGAGGAGCTAGGAGGGAGAGGCTTACCTAAGAGGGAGGGGCTTACCTAGGAGGGAGGGGCTTACTGTCACGGGTTTTGTTGCCCGTGGCGAGAGGTTGGAATAAAGAAGAAGAAGAACAAGAAGATGGAGGAGCAGGAGGAGGAGAAGAAGAAGAAGAAGAAAAAGAAGAAGAAGAAGAAGAAGAAGAAGAATAAGACGACGAAAGAAAAAGAAGAAGAAAACGACTCATTCAAAATTCTCGGCCAAAGTCGACGTCCCTAGCTTCGGCCCTGGAGAATGTCTAGAGGAAACACCTCTCTGGAAAGCTCCCTTTGTTCTATCCATCACTGCCGTATAGCATGTCTGTTGTCTTATAGCATGTCTGTTAGCATGTCGGAAAGTTTGAAGAAACAATCGGAGAATTTTAATCAGACGGGAGTAGTTCTGTATAATATTACAATCAGTGACGGACGGTGAGGTTTACCAGGGGTGACTGCCCCAACCAGTGAAGTAGACGGGGAAATCTGGCCCCCTGTTCTTGAAGAACGATTCCGCACAAACTTTTTTTTCTCAAGAGGTCTGATAGAGGGAATTGGAACTGCTAAGGTCTTATCGTCCCGAAATCTTCCATTATTCTTGCTGATCATTTTGCGGATTGTCAATTATTCTTGCGGATTGTTAAAGAGTTGCAATAAAGGAGGCACGTTCGAGAGTGTTCTAGGTTTATGATATGAAAATAGCCCTTAACCCATATAGCTAATAGAGTTGTCTGAAAATGTAATGGTCTACCTGAAAATAGCAAAAAGGCCAACACACTTGCCTGAACATATAATTGTCCACTTAAAAATAGCCCATAAGGCACCAGGAAAATAGCCCAAAAGTCACTAAAAGGCCATTTTAATGTTGTAAACTTTCGACAAAAGAACATCGACCCGAAAACAATTTATTTACATAAATGTCTAGCAGCTAGATGAGGGCAGCCTTGGTCTACCTGATGAGTTCTGAAAAGAACGAAACGTGTTTGACAGAGGGAACTGTAACTGCTATGGTCTTATCGTCCCGAAATCGAAGAGAGAAGGAAGACAGGATAGGAGA
>NW_007389892.1:0-1468 GCF_000475195.1 Diaphorina citri | reverse complement strand
AAAAATTAAAAATAGAATTTTGAAAAAGTAAAATTTTATAGTAACATATTTGTAAAAATGTTTTTTATTTTAATAGCGATATATTGTTATAAATAAAAGTAAAAAATATCAAAAAATAAAAAGATTAAATTTAATATTTTCAATAATAAACTTTTAAAAAATAAATTTGTATGCCACAAGTTATTGTTTTACCTCATCCTGTTCTTTGTGAAGATGGTGCGATTTTTAATGAAAATTCTGGTATCTCTTTATGTGATGCGTTATTAAAAAATTCAATTTTTATTGAGCATGCATGCGAAAAATCTTGTGCATGTGCTACTTGCCATGTAATTATTAGAGAAGGTTTTAATGAAATAAATAAAGCTAATGAAGTAGAAGAAGATATGTTAAATAAAGCATGGGGTCTAGAAGAAAATTCAAGATTATCTTGTCAGGTAATATTAGGATCATCAGATTTAACTATTGAAATTCCACGATATACAATAAATCAAGTTAAATAAAATTATTTTTAAAAATAAAATTTTTCTAATTATACATTTATTTTTTTTAAATATATAAAATTTTTATTATGGCTGGACATAGTAAATGGGCTAACATAAAAAGAAAAAAATTAATAGTTGATGCTAAACGAGGTAAAATATGTACTCGTATCATGAGAGAATTAAGAGTTGCTATTAATTTTGGTAATAATCCTGATACTAATATAAAATTACGTTTAGCTATTGAAAAAGCTTTAGACGCTAATATACCTAAAAATAATATTTTTCGCGCTATTCAAAAAAATAATAGCAATATTAAAAATGAGAATATAAATTATATAGAAGTTCGATACGAAGGTTATAGTGTTAATGGAGCGGCTATAATAGTTGATTGTATTACTAATAATCGTATGCGTACAGTATCTAATATACGTAATATTTTTAATAAAAATGGGGGAAATTTAAGTAAAGAAGGATCAGTGTTATTTATGTTCAAACATTGTGGCCAATTGTTATTTTTACCTAATACAAAAAAAAATACTCTATTAGATTTGGCTTTAGAAAAGGGTGCTGAAGATTTTTTAATAGATAAAGATAATAAAATTACAATAATTACATCGCCTTCAAAATTTATAGAAATAAAAAATTCATTAGAAATGACTGGATTTAAAGCAGAATCTTCTGGTATTGTAATGAGACCATATACAAATATTGTATTTAAAGATGGTGAAGCTATTAAATTACAAAAACTTTTAAATGAGTTAAAAAAATTACATGATGTGAAAAAAGTTTATACTAATGCTTTAATTTTTGATTAAAAAATAAAAATATTTAAAAATTTAGTGCTTAACTAAAATTACGAAATATTATTTAAATTAAAATTATTATATTTTGTATAACGTTATTAGTTATAAAAATTTATTAATTGTTTTATTAATTAATTAAATCTAATTTAAATTTACGTTATTTAAATAAAACTTTTACTAATT
>NW_007389891.1:0-1468 GCF_000475195.1 Diaphorina citri | reverse complement strand
AAAGAAAGAAAAATAAAAAAAAAAAAAAATATTGAAAAATTCTAACTCAGGGGCGGGATTAATGCCTAGGGCATTCTTTTCCATCCAACCCTTACGATGTACCTGTCAGGTACCTATACCTCATAGTGAGTGGCTGGCCTAGATGTTTGTGGATCTCTGTGAGTACTATTAGCGTGATCAGAGACTTGTCAGCATGCATGTCCTTTGTCACAGTCTAGTCTAGTCATAAAATTTAATGCATTAATCGAGTGCTATAATTCCTTTTTCTTGGTCCTTGTTTCAGACTCGATCAACCCTGAGGGATGATGTATTTTGAGAAGGTAAGTGCACAATTGTCAGGCCTCTAGATTTCGGCCAAACTTAGCGCAGAGATTCGATAAATGGTGTAGATGAGATGTGTCCCTGTGGACCTGTTTCCAGAAGGTACGGTTTGGCCGTTATTCTGGACCAAAGTTCTGCTATTTAAGGCCGAAACCTTGAAAAAGGCCAAAAAGAGTTCGCAATCATCACTCACACAAATAGGTAGGTACAACTTATCACTCTATCTACAGTATTCTACAGGCTACAACTTCAACTTACCTCAAAGAGTGTGTGAAAATCATTCCATTGCAACACGCTAACATGTTTACTTTTTTCCCGGAGGGACGGGCCCAGCTTGTTATTATTCGGTTAATATTACATCTTATAAAATGCTTCTTATTTCGGATTAATTCAAATCTAAAGTTAAAAGTTAATCCCGTTGGATTAGGTAGGGTAAATCTTGAATCTCAGTGACCCTGGCCGTAAGCTTATAATAAACAGAACTCAGAAGAGAAAGGAAGAAATAAGAAAGAAATAATTTAGGGAGAAGCGAAGATGAAGGGGAAAGACAAGATGGGGAGGAAAAGGAGAGAAATGAAGGGAAAGGAAGGAATGACGAGGGGGAAGAGGAAAAAAAGGGACAAATAAAGATAGAAAGGAAGATTAGAGAAAGGAAAGAAAAGAATCAAGTAAGAAAAAGAGATGAAGAAGAGGAAGAAAAAGAGGAAGAGGAGGAGGACGGGAGGAGAGTAAAGTTAAGGTGGGAAGAAAGGGGAGAGAAATGAAGTAAAGAAGGGAGAGGAGGGGAAAATAAAAATGGGAAGGAAAAGGAGAGGAACGAAGGGGAAAGGAAGGTATAGAGAGGGGAATGTTTTGATGTGAACTTACTGAAGTGATGCAACATAGTGAAGTTGACATGAAGATGAGATGTAATTAAAATTTCAACATGGCGGAAAGAAAATGGCGACTCGGAAATCTGACACTTTAGTGACTTTGGGTATAAAGATTCACGAAATAATTAATGAAGTCTCGACGGAATAAAAGCTTTAAAATCGTCGAGCATTTTGTGAAAAATTTTGGTGAAAAGAACGAAAAAGTAAGATTAAATAAAGTTCATAAACACCTACAAGCAAAGATCTATTCATGTTTTTTAAAGGGTATTATTATT
>NW_007389890.1:0-1469 GCF_000475195.1 Diaphorina citri | reverse complement strand
TATCAAAAGTGTATATTTTATATTAATTAATCTCTACTTTTCAAGCTTAATTATCTCAATTGTGTTCAAGTAATTCATCTTACTTGTCAAACCCCTGGTGAGAGAGAGAAGTAAATTAAAAGAGAGAGAGAAGATAGAGAGAGAGAGATAAAAGAGAGGGAGGGAGAGAGACAGAGGAGAAAAAGGGAGAAGATTAAGAAGGAAAATAACTTGGATAAAGAAGAGATAAAAGGGAAGAAATAAAGAGGTTCATTGGAAGAAAAATAGACGGAAGATAAAGTAAAAAGGAAAAGGAGATGGAACGAGAGGGAGAGAAGGAGAAAAATAGACGGAAGATAAAGTAAAAAGGAAAAGGAGATGGAACGAGAGGGAGAGAAGGAGAAAAATAGAAGGATAACAAAAAGAGAGAGAACGGAAGATAAAGTAAAAAGGAAAAGGAGATGGAACGAGAGGGAGAGAAGGAGAAAAATAGACGGATAACAAAAAGAGAGAGAAAGAAAAATGGAACGAGACAGGATAAAATCCGCCCCGGGCGGAAATCGAACCCGCGGCCTAGCGCTTACAAGGCAGACGCGCTACCAACTAAGCTAGCTAGGCTGGCTATCCCGCAAATTTAAAAGCTGACCAGAGTTTTTATTAATAAAACAAAGTCATATCTATTTTCTTTCTTTTTTCAATTATTTAAAAAAGTGTTTAAAGTCACTGTATTGTATAGGTACCAAAAAAGCCAACAACACACGTTTTATCCAGAAGGTCACCTATGCGGATACCAACCACGTACAACGTTGCCTAACTTCAGTGGCCCATCGGGAACTGGTGCCTTGATCGTGCTATCGCCACGTCTCGAAATTATCCCTCTTTTCGGGCGTTATCGGAAATTGAATACATTCAGAAGCTTCAGTGGAATCCCTTTTAAGCATTCCTTATAAATTTTCCAATGATTTATACGAATAGAGATTAGAGAGAGAAATGTCAAGTTGAAAGTCAAGATTCAAGGAAAAGAAAAAAAAATCTAGTGTGAACATCACACGACTTTCCTTATCCTATTGAGTTATACAGCAAACCCGCCAAAATCCCATTGCACTGATCTTAAAACCTAAACTTTCAATATTGGTAGTTTTTAGGAAACATTAAAAGGAATAAAAGAAGAACGGGCTCTAGTCTTGATTTTAAATAATTACATGAAAGTATGTAGGTACATATATTATGTAGTTTTAGGGAGCGCGAAGCGCGACCGTAAACAAGGGAGCGCGAAGCACGGCCGCATGCACAACCGCGAAGCCTCGGGAGCGCGAAGTGCGACCATATGCACAACCCCGCGAAGCCCTGGGAGCGCGCAGCGCGACCGTATATTTAACCTTCCGAGCACGCAGTGCGAGTAATAATAATATTAATAATAATAAACTGAATATTAAACAAAATAGGTAGGAACATAGGTAGTAATTTTCTTTAACCACGATCGAGTAAAC
>NW_007389889.1:0-1469 GCF_000475195.1 Diaphorina citri | reverse complement strand
GGAAGTCAGAAACGAAAACTGGAGAAGTAAAAGGAGAAGAAGACGATAAAATGAGACGGAAAGAGGAAGAAGAGGGGACGGAAAGGTAAGAGGAGGAGGAGGACGGAGATAAAATGAGAGGAGATAACTGGAAAGACGGGGAGGGAAGAGAAAAGAGGGAAAAGAAATGTGGAAGGAGAAAATGTGAATGACACAGAAAGAGAGAGAAGATAAAATGGCAAGAAAGAGGGAGAAAGAAATGGAGAAGAGAGGAAGGAGAGGAGAAAATTAGAGAGAGAGAGAGAGAGAGAGAGAGAGAGAAAGAGAGAGGGACATTCGACCTACCTCCATAGCTCCCTTATTCCCTCAAAAGTCACCCTCGAGAAGGAAAGTCGAGATTTAAGTCAAGTATTGAAAACATAACTTATGGAATAGAGGTCAAATGACTTATGAAAATACTGAGAAAAGAGGGGAAAAGAAATGTGGAAGGAGAAAATGTGAATGACACAGAAAGAGAGAGAAGATAAAATGGCAAGAAAGAGGGAGAAAGAAATGGAGAAGAGAGGAAGGAGAGGAGAAAATTAGAGAGAGAGAGAGAGAGAGAGAGAAAGAGAGAGGGACCATTCGACCTACCTCCATAGCTCCCTTATTCCCTCAAAAGTCACCCTCGAGAAGGAAAGTAGAGATTTAAGTCAAGTATTGAAAACATAACTTATGGAATAGAGGTCAAATGACTTATGAAAATACCTAATAAATACCTATACAAAACATATGAAATGGAGGTTGATGACCGCAAAATGAGAAAACCAATAAAAATACTTAAAATAAGATGGAAAAACAAAAGATGTTATCATAACAGTTAATAGGGAGCACTAATAAATACAACCTTTCCCGCCCTACTTCCAGAACGGTGTAGGAAAAGAGGAAAACTAGCTTTTTCTTGAAGCAGTTTTCTCAAGAAAAGGAAGGAGGAGTAGGAAGAAGAAAAATAAGAAAAGGAGGAGGAGGAAAAGAAGAAGAAGAAGGAGGAGGAGAAAGAAAAAGAAGAAGAGGAAGGAGGAGGAAGGAAGAAAAAGAAAAGGGAGGATAAAGAAGGAGGAGAAGGGGGAACAAACTCACATGAAACGAAAGAAAATCTCCAAATCCCTTAGACAAAACGCAAATAACGTTCATGTGCCTTTTTGCTGCCTTTTTGGTCTGAGATTTTTTTGCCCCTCCTTTTCTCGTGAAAATGAAAATCCAGCGAAAATGTAAATGATGCCGACGGCGTGAGCCTTGAAACAACATGCTCCTAAAGTCGTTATCCAGAAGGCTTTTAACCCTCTTGAAGGTCCCGGGTTCGACGCCCACCATCGACGGAAAATTTGTACTTTCTGGTGTTCTCGTGTGTAACTAGCACCTATATAAGTGGTAAGTAGTCTGTCTCTTCTCGTCCATCTGATGAGAGGCAAGGAGGCATACTGCGGGCATCGCTTTTTTGGCCTCACTCA
>NW_007389888.1:0-1469 GCF_000475195.1 Diaphorina citri | reverse complement strand
CTGTCGAGGTAAAGCTTTGAAATGTCCAAATACTGAAGGAATACCCAAACACTTTGAAGCTTTGAACATACCTAGTTCTAAAAACAATCAAAGATAAGTACATAAGGTATGTAGGTACTATTTGTGTTTATTCTCTTCAGCTAATTTCCCTTTTTCCTACCTAGTTCAACTTATAGATTAGTAGTAAAATTAATCTCTCACCAGCATAAGGTCCGAACACGGTATGGGCTCGAATAACTGAGGTACTCCATGCACCAAATCCTGCTCCGGGAATTGCACTTAGGTCAATAGTTATCATAGAGGGACACGAGTCTCTTGATTTATCTCTCGAATCTTGAGGGACCTGATGAAGAGCGTAATGGAGTTTTCATTTAGGGCGGGTCTCAGATACACCACTTTTTGTATTCTTGCTCCTCCCCCACCCTCGCTGAAATCTTGGATAAGAACCTATTTTTGTTAGGTATTTTTACTAGCTGATTGCCTTGAGCTTCGCCACGGAGAGAATATAAAAAATCAGATCAAACCTCAAATATTCTTTGTGGTCAAGTAGAACTTTTTCTTTTTCAAAACTTTTGTGCCTCCCTCCCTCTATGTTATTCTTACTCTGAAGATACACCACTTTTTGTATTCTTGCTCCTCCCCCACCCTCGCTGAAATCTTGGATAAGAGCCTATTTTTGTTAGGCTTCGCCACGGAGAGAATATAAAAAATCAAATCAAACCTCAAATATTCTTTGTGGTCAAGTAGAACTTTTGCTTTTTCAAAACTTTTGTGGATATCACAGCATTACTAAGTACCTCTTTTGCAATCAATTTCCATATTTCAATTAACTCTTTACACTGGTAATTCCGCCACTGGTCGCTACTCAACTGTCCTCACGAGGCTGAGTGATTCCCAAGCACAACGCCTAAATAACTTTGACCCCGCCGGGAATCGCACCCAGGACCTCCAGCGTTCTTTCAATTTTTCGCTATTCATCATTAAACAAACATACCGGAGTGTCGTAGACATACATCCTGGGGTGTGCAGGGCAGGTTGTCTCAGATATGCTATGGCATTCGTCACAATCTGAAACATGAAGAATTTTAAAGGTAAAATTTTAGAGAATTTTGAATTTTCAAGGTGGGAACGGCTGGCTTTCTTCTAGCCTGTTCTCCTTCTCTCTTCGATTTCGGGACGATAAGACCTTCCTTGTTACAGTTCCCTCTATCAAACCTCTTTTTAATCAATAATTACCGAAGAACGGTATACTGACCAAGTAATTCCATTTCATGATTTAATTTTATCCCTTACACTGGAGGTACATACATTACATAGGTTATAGGTACTTACAAAGATAATCGTCCAAGTTGGGAACTTCTGGTTCAGTATAATCCACCTTCTTCACATTGCGTCTTGGATAACGGCCTTGCCTCTCTTGTTCTTCACGCTGGCGCCGTTTTTCAGCGGTCACTACAGAAAAAGAACAA
>NW_007389887.1:0-1469 GCF_000475195.1 Diaphorina citri | reverse complement strand
ACAACTCCTTGCGAAAAACTTTTCCATATATTTATTGTATTATCTTCCTTTTTCGACTCATATTCATCTCCCTTTTCTTCTTCCCCTCATCTTTCTCCTCCTCTTCTTTCTTCTTCTTTTTCTTCTTCCTTGCATTTATTGTATTATCTTCCTTTTTCGACTCATATTCATCTCCCTTTTCTTCTTCCCCTCATCTTTCTCCTCCTCTTCTTTCTTCTTCTTCCTTGCCCGGTGTTATATCTTCTTTTGTTATATTTTTCTTTATTGTCTCAGAACATTGTCTATACAGGATCGGAGATAGAGGTGTTAGAACGACTGTGAGCTGCTTGCAACACCACTTGAAAATTTTAAACCTCGTCACCTGGAACTTCTTCGGAATCAGTCCACACTCAAGACTCAAGGCGTAAAAAACTGGTTTCTGTGAGTAATTTGTCGCTAGGCTAAACGCCCTTCGTACCCCCGGGAATATGTAATGTCCTCTCAGACGGTTAGCCGTCCACAGATCACCCAATACAACGTTGCCACCCACGTTACCACGTACAACGCAACGTTGCTTAACTTCAGTGAACTGTCGATAACTGGTGCATGACCACTAGTTGTCATATTTATAAAACAGTTTGTTTACTTTTACTCCCTCACAATAGAAAATAATAAAACAAACAATAGAAAATAATGGCAACTATGAAAAATATGAAACAATATTTCAAAGGGAAACCCGTTTTTATTTTCCTAACCCTGTTTTTGTTTACAAGTTTCTTCTGGCACTCAAAGGGAGAGTTTCCACAAGGAGAGGGAATTCTCAATCTCAAAATAGAAGGAGAACCTTGTTTATTATTATTATTATTCCTGAAGCGCCTCTTCCGATCTAAATGAAATTGAGTGGGACTCTAAGGTGGGAGTGAGGGAGAGAGAGAGAGAAAGGAGGGGTGGAGGGGAGGGAGGCGGAAGGTGAAAGAGGGAGGGAGAGCCGGGAGAAAAGGTATGAAAATTCAATAACCGAAGATTAGCTTTTGAAAATGTGTTTTTCAACCTTTTTCTTTCCGGCCAGAGGGGAGGGAGAAGAAAAGGAGGAGGAGAAGAAGAAACAAGCTTGGCCCGTCCCTCCGGGAATTTTTTAGCCCGTAGTTTATTCGATCGTGGTTAAAGAAAATCAGTACATAAATACCTACCTAATTTGTTTAATATTCAGTTTATTATTATTATTAATTTGATTTTTGATTTATTTTCATGTAATGATTTAAAATCAAGACTAGAGCCCGTAGCCCGTTCTCCCTTTATTCCTTTTAATGTTTCCTAATAACTACCAATATAATGTTTAAGTCACCCATCCATTTTTTGGCCGTGCTCGGCGTAGCTTAACACAGGTGACGCTAAAACTGGTCTTAAATTTTATTATCGACTGAAGTGTTATCTAAAACTTTCTCGCTTTGAGTTCATAGGTTGTCGCGACAAATTTCAAGATCAGAGCT
>NW_007389886.1:0-1469 GCF_000475195.1 Diaphorina citri | reverse complement strand
GCTCTAGACTTCTGTAAGTTGTTCATAGTTTCTGTACTTTTTTCCATTGTGTCCGTTCTTGTTTGCACATACATTTTACAGTAGCCATCAATCCTATAAACCGTTTTGTAGGTGGCAACATGAACCTCCTTCTGTCCTTCGCCGATCCTGTCAAGTACTGCTTCTTTGGAGAGATTAATGCCTCAGCAACCTCTGTTGAAAATTACTTTGGAAGTGTTGTGGAGTTATCTTCGTGAATGTTTAAATAACCGATTAAGACATACGCATATGCACAACTAATGTGTAGGTGGCAACATGAACCTCCTTCTGTCCTTCGCCGATCCTGTTAAGTACTGCTTCTTTGGAGAGATTAATGCCTCAGCAACCTCTATTGAAAATTACTTTGGAAGTGTTGTGGAGTTATCTTCGTGAATGTTTAAATAACCGATTAAGATATACGCATATGTACAACTAATAACCTCCTTCTGTCCTTCGCCGATCCTGTTAAGTACTGCTTCTTTGGAGAGATTAATGCCTCAGCAACCTCTGTTGAAAATTACTTTGGGAGTGTTGTGGAGTTATCTTCGTGAATGTTTAAATAACCGATTAAGACATACGCATATGCACAACTAATAGTCGTAGGTGTAGAGCTTCATTAGGATCTACACCAAAAAATCCATTGGAGGACCTCAAAATACCCCGCCCATGATCAATATTGTATCTTTCATGTTTACTATTTTAAAATCAATCCACCTGTTACTTTCAACAATATTCCTGTTGTTTTTTTCAGAAGGAAACAGCTGTTATATTTTGCCTTTTCATAGTTGGCGGCCCGCCCTTGATCAATATTGTATCTTTTATGTTTACCATTTTAAAATCAATCCACCTGTTACTTTCAACAATATTCCTGTTGTTTTTTCAGAAGGAAACAGCTTGCTGTTATATTTTGCCTTTTCATATTTGGCGGAATTGATGAGATTGAAATTTTGCGGCCTTCTTTTGTGACGGATCAGGGAGGGGTTTGGTGGAATTTGGCAAAAACGAAGAATTCCCAATGTTAGGATCTACGCCACCAAAAAATCCATTGAAGGACCTAAAATACCCCGCCCTTGATCAATATTGTATCTTTTATGTTTAACATTTTAAAATCAATCCACCTGTTACTTTCAACAATATTCCTGTTGTTTTTTTCAGAAGGAAACAGCTGTTACATTTTGTCTTTTCATATTTGGCGAAATTGATGAGATTGAAATTTTGCGGCCTTCTTTTGTGACGGATCAGGGGTTTGGTGGAATTTGGCAGAAACGAAGAATTCCCAATTTTTGCCCCTATATTGTCAACAGTGATGTGCGGAATCTATAACGAATACAGAGCACGTCTTCATTAATAGCTACATCCTCCGAACACAACTTAGTATGAAAGTAGTCTCACGTCTGCTGTAAAACGAATAGAATTTGATTTTCTTATAGCCCTTTTTTCTCGGCCCTTTC
>NW_007389885.1:0-1470 GCF_000475195.1 Diaphorina citri | reverse complement strand
ATGGGTGTGGTGTGTGTGGGGGGTGTATTTGTGTGTGTGTGGTGGTCCCGTACAAAGGACGGGTCAACCACTAGTATTTATTAATTTCCAATAATTCAAAGGATAACAAATAGTGTTCATTGACTTCATTGTTGAATTACATAATTAGGGTAATTCACATGTATATGTAGGTATTGCCATATTCTCCAATCTAAACTTAAAACCCAACAAAGAAACATATTATATTAATTTTTGTTGAATTACATAATTAGGGTAATTCACATGTATATGTAGGTATTGCCATATTCTCCAATCTAAACTTAAAACCCAACAAAGAAACTTATTATAATATTAATTTAATACACTTGTCGTTTTTACTTTCCTTGTCCTACAGGAAGGAAAGTACTTAACTTAATCGGCTATTTTTTTATTTATTTATGTTTATAAGTACCTATTTATTTATGTCTAGTGGTTCTGTGAACTGTAGACCTCACTCAGATTCTTTTGCCTAAGCTGAGACTTTACAATAACGTCTTTTCATATCGACGTGATAACCACTCGGCCACGGCCAATGTATAAAATAAAATTATTTTATCACTATTCCGATTATTTTGTACTTGGGGACAAAATAGTTCCTCGTTCTTCCTTTGGATAAATCTGTTTCTGTGGAGTAACTACTCGGTCCCCAATTAGATACGAGGTAACAAAATTATTGATTGGTACTTTCAATTATAACAACAAACTGTGAAGAGACAGTGGTAATTGTTTCCGCCCATCAAGTGTCATCAAATTCAATTGAATCTGACGGAACTAGAATTTTATTTCTACCTAGGCGTATGTACCAATGTACCTACATACTCACAGGTGCCTATTAAGGTTTTAAATTTAATGTACCTACTAGCAACGGACAATATTTCCTACCTACATACCTACTTAATTATGAAGGTATGCATATCTCACAAATAATTAAATTGAAAATATGTATACAGAAGGTAGACATACGTGTTATGAATGTCCCCTTATGGGTTCCGGGATGAAAATACATTATATAATAATATTAAATTGCAAACTGTAGTCAGCTTACCATAGACATCGAGTAGGCATAGGGATAATAATGGCTTTGCCAAAGAAAGAGTAGCTCTGTAATGTACCTACATCTACATTCAACGATTCAACCGCAACTCTTTCCTAAAAGGTCAGCAATCAAATTCGTCCACATATGTGGTTACCATCAGCATTTACATTTTACTCACACTGCTTCAAAACAAACTCATCTCAAAGTGTGTCCTGCTAAATTCAAAAGGCCCGATAAGATCAAAGACAACGGTTTTTTTTTTACCTAAGCAGGGGAAAAGCCCAACTTTGGCCACATCAAAGACAACGGTAGTGTTGAAAATACCCAACATATACTCGTAGTTACTAGTTACCCACAAACCTGCATAAATAGAGAATAATGAAGGTAATACCGACCTTGTTTACCTATAATTTTTA
>NW_007389884.1:0-1470 GCF_000475195.1 Diaphorina citri | reverse complement strand
GAAACAACTGCTACGTTAGGCTCGTGTGGTCTGTGTCATAGCATGCTCATCCCATAGTATGCCTCTCATCAGATGGGCGAGAAGAGACACAATACTTCCCATTTATGTACATAATATGGAGTTTTTTCTTTTCATAAACAATTTTTTAAATTTATATTTGTAACAACACTTTTATAAATTCTTCTCTGTTTTGCAGGGTTTTGTCCTCTGCCATTCCATAGCTGGAGGTACAGGATCAGGCATGGGCTCTTACCTGTTGGAACACCTGGCTGATAGATTCCCCAAGAAGATCATTCAAACTTACAGTGTGTTCCCAAACCAGGATGAAATCAGGTGAGTGACATAGGTGCTTGTGTGAAGTCTAGGTATTTTAGGTCTATTGACTCATACATTGAAATGTTTTTGGTTGACTTTGTGTATTTCATTCTCAAAATAAGTTAAAAAGAAGAACACAAATAACTTTTACTCTTCACAGTTGGAGTTATTAAGAACACAAATAACTTTTACTCTTCACAGTTGGACACAAATAACTTAAAAGTTATTTGTGTTCTTCTTTTCAAGATGAATCTTCACAAAGTTACGTCAGAATCTATCAATATGATAGATGTTAATATCACTCTATAACTGCTAAGGTCTTTAGTGACGCAGAATTGAGATGCACTAATAAAACACAATTATAAATCTTATTTATAATATGTCGGTGTTATTACATGGTATTACGTTGCATGAGTCATTCGTAACCCATAGGGCAAGAGCCGCCACAGCGAAGCTACTAGTATCCCGTTGCTAAGGTGCGAGAGAACTAGCGATAGGTTGAACAAGGACAGAGAGAGAATTCAACCAATCAGCGCGCAGTAAACATCTTCCCTAGCAACCAAAGTGCGTCTCGAATAATCTCGAACCTTCCACAATTTTCGAGAAACGTTGGTTTGAATATAAAATTTGCAACCCGTGCCGGCAGCTACTAGTATCCCGTTGCTAAGGTGCGAGAGAACTAGCGATAGGTTGAACAAGGACAGAGAGAGAATTCAACCAATCAGCGCGCAGCAAACATCTTCCCTAGCAACCAAAGTGCGTCTCGAATAATCTCGAACCTTCCACAATTTTCGAGAAATGTTGGTTTGAATATAAAATTTGCAACCCGTGCCGGTCAGAATTCAGTTCAATTTTGACAAGCTTTCTGATAAAGTGAATTTTCCAAGTGAAACCTCAAGCGAATTTTTCAAAGCGAATATTTTACAAGTTTTTACCAAGTGCGATTTACTACAGTCCAATTTTTTTGTGAACATCTTAAGTGAACATTTCCTTTTTAAATACATTCAAGTTTTTATATTTGTGAGACCATCTGAACATCATGCCAGCCATCGGAATCGATCTGGGAACCACCTACTCCTGTGTGGCAGTGTTCCAGCAGGGTAAAGTGGAAATCATCGCCAATGATCAAGGAAACCGAACAACCCCCAGCTATGT
>NW_007389883.1:0-1470 GCF_000475195.1 Diaphorina citri | reverse complement strand
TTTTTTTTTTTTTTTTTTTTATGCGTTTAGGTATAATTGGGCGCCAAAAACTGGTTTTGCGGTCTATTTATGTGCTCAATTTACCTTGTATTTTGAGGATATGTAGTAGATACGTACAATGTAGATACTATGTAGATGAAGAGATTATTGCCTGATTTACATACCTCCGAGTAATTACTACTGATAGAAGATCCCCTTTCATCATAAAACTTGAGATTCCAAAAATACCGATCTAGGTAATAAAATTCGTGTTAATTTGTACCTTCATCTGCCTAATTTTTGTTATGGTGTGTTTGTTTGTTTGTTTATTATCAATCCCCCTTGTGATAAAAATAAAAGTTTTGACCTCATCAGAGTCGACCCTGAGCCTTACGGTAGGTCAACACGATGGCCGCAACCTTGAGAATCACTAGAAAATAGAGATGTTTAGAAATGTGTTGAACAAAATATATATAAAAAAAAGTCTTCATTATAATCGGCAAATGATTAGAGCATTTAGGTACAACTCCTTTTGTATGTACTCAAAAATCTCAAAATTGAACTATTTTATGCAAAAAGAACCATCCCTGCTTGGGCCTTTATGGGCAAAACATCTTTTCTAATGCGGAATGTTGTTAAGAATAAGTTGCAAAAAGAATAATGTTGATATCTCCATTATTCATCAAGATAAACGAGTTTTGTAAAATCCTGCAAATACTTTTCAATGAAAATCGAAAACTTTAAATTCGAGTTTTCATTAAAACAGCATTTTACCGAAAACTTGATTTTCGTATTCTGGGCCTTCAGGAATAAAACTCTTCAATTGTTTTATAACCCCAATCCTTTTGAGAAAGGCCATAAAATCCGTATAATTATAAGATTAATGTGAACATAATAAAATTTCCATTTAATTGATTTGACAATACAGGGTGTGTCAAAAGATTCAACATTACTCCATTGAGAATATTATTTTGTGGACCCCACTGTAATTGGAGATTTTATTTTATTTAGGTATTTCTTTTTAATACCTTCTCTAAGAAGTTTGATAGAAGGAACTGTTTATGATGCTAAGATCTTATCGGTCTGAAAGCGAAGTGAGAAGGAAGACAGGCTAGGAGAAAACCAGCCGTTCCGAGAACAAACCATATCTGTTTGGGATAAAATCCGCCCCCGGCAGACGCTCTACGTTCCAAGCTAATTAGGCTGGCGTATTTGGGAGAGAGAAAGTCCTCCTGTTTACCAGGCGAGCGCCTTGACCACTACACCACCGAGTCATAAAAGTCCGAGGGGATAATGTTCTATTTTCAAAATCGCCAAATCCGCGAACAAAATCGCGAAATCCGCGAACATAATCGCCAAATCCGCGAACATAATCGCGAAATCCGCGAACAAAATCGCGAAATCCGCGAACATTTTTTTTTTTTTTACGAACAAAATCGCGAAATCCGCGAACATAATCGCGAAATCCGCGAACATAATCGCCAAATCCGC
>NW_007389882.1:0-1470 GCF_000475195.1 Diaphorina citri | reverse complement strand
TGAAGACCGCAAATTGGCAAGATATATTGCATTATTGCATGTTTGGCTTATTAATAAAATTATTTAAAAGTTCAAAGTTTAAATAAAATTCCATTAAAAAATCATTATTAATTTGATTCATTGCCCTTCAACCCTATGTTTGTAGCCAAAATAACGTGACACGTGGTCTGTAGAAAAGATAATGGCCCGAGTAAATGACTACTTTGTTCAAATATGTAGGTAGTCAAATCACATGGTTCTAATGGATGCTCAAGGGGGGTATATCCTCCCTTATAAGAAATCTTCACCCCTGAGATCGCATTTATGAAGTCATGGAACTCATATATTACGTAAAAGTGTGCTGTGGACAGGACAAAATATCAAAATGTTAGAAAGCAAATCAGAAGGTCAGGTATTTAATGTAGAAATGGACTGCTGAATTGATGACCTGAATATTGCATTATTGCATGTTTGGCTTATTAATAAAATTATTTAAAAGTTCAAAGTTTAAATAAAATTCCATCAAAAAATCATTATTAATTTGATTCATTGCCCTTCAACCCTATGTTTATGGCCAAAATAACGTGACACGTGGTCTGTAGAAAAGATAATGGCCCGAGTAAATGACTACTTTGTTCAAATATGTAGGTAGTCAAATCACATGGTTCTAATGGATGCTCAAGGGTTGTATATCCCCCCTATAAGGAATCTTCACCCCTGAGATCGCATTTATGAAGTCGTGGAACTCATATATTACGTAAAAGTGTGCTGTACATGGTAACATGGTACCTCGTCAAACACGAGATGAGTAAAAGTGAAAAGCCAAACACAAATATGGAATTTCGAGTCCTCTTTACCTGTTGGGAACTGTTCCACTTCACTCCTTTCATGATACATCTTCTCTTCAAGAAACCATTTGTTGGAAATGAAAAGGGAGGGGATAACAAAATAAAAATTCCTTGACCAAAAAGGTAAGTTCAATGGGCAACATGAAACCTTAATTGAAACGAAAGCCTAAAATCCAGGGTTTTATAATACGTATGTATGGACCTAATAATACTAATCCTTATATTCGTTCAATAGTGAAGTGAGGGCAGAATAAAATTTATAAAATTAGAAAGTAAGAAAATACCTAAAAGGAGCTGGGGAAGCATCAGGGTAAGATTGTTGAGTGAAGGAAAAACTTTTTACAAACTCATTGTATGCCTTTTCTGAAGAAAATTCAGTGAATTTCATTTTCTTCAATTCCAAATCTTATGTTTGATACGTTTCACTTTCAACCCAAACTGCCCAAAAACTCCTTTCCTTCGATGAAGATATTGTAGGCTTGTAGCATCTGTTTAAACTTTAGAGTCTAAAGTTGGAGCATCAGACCAATATGTAGAAGTAGTCGTCCAGGTTTAACTATTGACTATTGACCTACCTACATTAAACAGTATTATAAATATTAGAAGATTAAGTACAGAGAATTATAATTACTTTTCACCTGCC
>NW_007389881.1:0-1470 GCF_000475195.1 Diaphorina citri | reverse complement strand
TATGGAATTTTATCCTCAATATAATTTGAGAATTTGACCACAATAATAGTAGTAGCCTACTGCTGGAGTAAAGGGACAAGAATCATTTGAGTCCAAAGTCTCAAAAAATAAGGGACTTTATTTGAGTCCAAAGTCTCAAATCAAGGGACTCGCCTGTATAAGTCTCGAGCACAGAATGTTGCCGTTCGCTCTCAACTGGAAGAACTCTACTTGAGCGGGATCCTTCGGCTGTTTCCGCTTGCCCGAATGAATGACAAACTTCCGCTTGAAGTGAGCCAGGAACTTGAGATTTTCCTGCTGCTGATGCGTGCGTACCACTTCTAACTTCTCACCAAACAGAGCTGGAAAAAAATGTTTGATATTAATACCTATTAGCATATATTACCAACTGCCCTAACTCGAACTGCTGTCCCCCTCGGTTCTTAATTAATAAGTAAATAGTACCTACTACCTACTAGAAAATTGGGGTGTAATAGTCCTACATACTGGACTCCGCACACAGGAATTTCGTCAGAAAAGACCCCCATTTCAATGTAATTAAATTATTAAAAAACCGGAGGAACTTACAAAAAATGTAACTGACTTGAGAGGAAATATAATTTTGTCTGCCTTCATAAATCACAGATCACTTTGCAGCTTCTAACACCTACACCTAACGACTGCACGTGAAAAGAGGAATGAATGACAAACTTCCGCTTGAAGTGAGCCAGGAACTTGAGATTTTCCTGCTGCTGATGCGTGCGTACCACTTCTAACTTCTCACCGAACAGAGCTGGAAAAAAATGTTTGATATTAATACCTATTAGCATATATATTACCAATTGCCCTAACTCGAACTGCTGTCCCCCTCGGTTCTTAATTAATAAGTAAATAGTACCTACTACCTACTAGAAAATTGAGGTGCAATAGTCCTACATACTGGACTCCGCACACAGGGATTTCGTCAGAAAAGACCCCCATTTCAATGTAATGAAATTATTAAAAAACCGGAGGAACTTACAAAAATGTCACTGACTTGAGAGGAAATATAATTTTGACTGCCTTCATCAATCACAGATCACTTTGCAGCTTCTAACACCTACACCTAACGACTGCACGTGAAAAGAGGACAAAATAAGTCCATCAGAGTAAAGACCAGTTCCCACTTGTCGTGTGTAGTGGGAACACTCTCGTTTAAATTACATTGCCTACAAGAACATTTTGTGTCGTTCGGGAAAAAAAAATCGTGTCGTGTGTAGTGGGAACACTCTCATTTAAATTAAATTGCCATGCCAACAGGATATTCGGAAAATAATCGGATGAAACTTGCAGACAAAAGTCAAATTTTCTTTATGTAGATGATTTTTTTTACCTTTCCACCCCACTTAAGTGGGAAAAGAAGTAATAAGAGAAAATAGAATAGAATAGAATAGAATATACCCTGTTTATACTGCCAGAATGAGACTGAAAAGTCCCTTTACTCTCGCAGTC
>NW_007389880.1:0-1471 GCF_000475195.1 Diaphorina citri | reverse complement strand
CTGGGATTCGAACCACAGTCCCCTTGGGTATGAATCCAATAGCTTATCAACTGCACTACTGGGACTGTTTAAATGTAACTTTAAGTAAGTGTGATCTCTGATATTAAAATCCGCCCCGGGCGGGAATCGAACCCGCGGCCTAGCGCTTACAAGGCAGACGCACTACCAACTAAGCTAACTAGGCTGGCCCATGTAAGGTTAGATCACTTGATAACCATAGGTATGAGGTTAAGTGGCCTGAAATTCATTCTACATTGTAGCTTTAAAGCACAAGTCATTACTCCGATATCATAGATTCTGTAGCTAAGGCATGCTTTTGGAAAGTTCTTTCATCTCGAGCTTACAAATTTAATGCATCGACTGGGATTCGAACCACAGTCCCCTTGGGTATGAATCCAATAGCTTATCAACTGCACTACTGGGACTGTTTAAATGTAAATTTAAGTAGATGTGATCTCTGATGTACAAATGCTTCTGGGACCATTTAAGTAGCTATTGTTAGAGGAATATTAAAGCTCTCATGCGCTCTGAATTCTGAAGGTCAAGATAGGTTTAGTAAGCACTAAACAGCTTTTCCCCACATTTTCATAGATTCCAGTTTATAGCTAGATACATACATACCTACCAGGTAGAGATTTCTATTCGTCAAGTGTTCTGAGAAAATCTCCTCGAACCACTATCTGAGAGAACCATTATCTAAGGTAGCTAGCTCCTCACCCTCCTCAAGTCCTCATGCACCTAAGGCAAATATAATATGTAGGGACGTAGAGTGAAGAGGAGAAAGGGGAGAGTAAGAGAAATAGAGAGAGAAAGGAAAGTGGGAGAGGTAGGGAAAGAGAAACAGTGAGAGAAAGGGAAACAAGAGGGAATGTACGAAAAGTAGCGAGAGAAAGGGAAGAAGGAGAGGTAGTAAAAGAGAAAGAGCGAGAGATAAGGGGAGGAGAGGGAGTGTGAGAGAAAGAGCGAGATATAAGGGGAGAAGAGGGGGTGAGAGAAAGAGCAAGAGATAAGGGGAGGAGAGGGGTGTGAGAGAAATAGCAAGAGAAGAGAAAAGGAGAGGGAGTTGGGGAGGGGAGGGGGTGTGAGAAAGAGCGAGAAATAAGGGGAGGAGAGGGGGTGTGAGAGAAATAGCGAGAGAAGAGAAAAGGAGAGGGAGTTAAAGAGAAACAAGCTGGGCCCGTCCCTCCGGGAATTTTTTAGCCCGTAGTTTATTCGATCGTGATTAGAATTCAGTTTATTATTATTCTTGATTTGATTTTTTTGATTTTACTTTCATGTAATGATTTAAAATCAAGACTAGAGCCCATTCTTCCTTTATTCCCAATATAATGTCGAAATTACCAATCCATTTATTGGCCTTGCTCGGCGTAGCTTAATATAGGTAACGCTAAAACGGTCTTAAATGATCGACTGAAGTGTTATCTAAAATTTTCTCGCTTTGAGTTCATAGGTCGTCGCGACAAATTTCGAG
>NW_007389879.1:0-1471 GCF_000475195.1 Diaphorina citri | reverse complement strand
TTGATATATAGGTCGACCAGGTTTGGATAAGTCCTTCTATGGGCACAGACCGACAGACAGACAGACAGACAGACAGACAGACAGACAGACGACACCGAGGCGAATACAATAGTCCGTCCCTTATACCTTTTTTTTACTATTGTAATAATAAAGGAAGGACGGACTAAAAAGGGAGAAGATTAAAAAAATAGTGTTAGCTAATGAAAGAGACATATCTATGTATATTTACCTATGTAGATATAACATACATAGGTAGTATGTAGATATAACATACATAGTATGTAGATATACATAGCTTTATAAGTTATATATCTATAAAATTCTACATAGTAAAAACCTATTATGAATTGAGCACATAACTCTTAACTTTGGATGTTCACACACTTGACTCCTTAACCCTGAAGATTTTTTGGTGGTGAAGATTTTTTAAGTGCCTACATAGACAAACATAGGTACATGACGTACAAATACCGACAAAGCTACCTCTTTTGCTGACTTGCTCTAACGTTAGGCAGGTATCACAATGTTATACAAATAGGTACCTACATAAGTAGATACCTACGTCAATTAGCTATTCGTGGATGGAGAGAACAATGGAAGACGGAGGCATGGAGATGTCAACAAAGATAAACTAAGAGAAATAACATCCATAGACTACAAACATAGGTACATGACGTACAAATACCGACAAAGCTACCTCTTTTGCTGACTTGCTCTAACGTTAGGCAGGTATCACAACTTTATACAAATAGGTACATAAGTAGATACCTACGTCAATTAGCTATTCGTGGATGGAGAGAATAATGGAAGACGGAGGCATGGAGATGTCAACAAAGATAAACTAAGAGAAATAACATCCAGTAACATGGGAGAATTGTCACATCCACTGACAACGTATGTGGATGGAAAGCAGAAAAATAATTGAAAAAGAAATTTATAAATCAATGTTACATTCAGCATCTATGTATTTAGATAAATTGAAAAGTTGCCACATCCACTAAAAAAAACATAATTATTTTTGTTGCTTCAGAAAAGTATAAAAATTGACAATGTTACAAAGACAAGTTACGTGTAGTACAAAGAGAGAATTGACACATCCACTAACAACAAACAATTGAATTATTGAGTTTGAATGAACTCAACAACAAACAATTAAAATTGAAAAGTTTGAAAGCAAAGGAGTTTTGTTGAGGACACAGTCATTTCGATCGGGGAGCTCCGAGTTTCGTCCCGAGGGTCAAATCCGATTTCCATCATCTGTTCACCAATTCTCTAAGTTTTCAACTAGCCATGGAACATGGAATTTAAGGGTTAAGCTAATACGTATCTTTTTTTACAAACAATACTAAACCAACTTATCAAATTGACAAATATCCACTTCACCTACCTACGCATTATTCATTTTGTTTCTAGTCTACAACAGCAGGCCAGCCACTCACTATCAGGTAGATCTGACTGGTACACCTGATCA
>NW_007389878.1:0-1471 GCF_000475195.1 Diaphorina citri | reverse complement strand
TGTTGTGGACGGTGATTTGGTGACTGGTGGTGTGCTCTCTGATTGGATGGCCGAGTCCGGCGTGGAAGATGGTTGGATAGCTGGATGGTTGGATGGCTGATTCCGGCGTAGAAGACGGTTGGATAGCTAATTTTGTGTCCGTTGTTTGTGTGGATGATTCTAGTGTGGCTGAAGATTGGATGGCTGGTTTGGTGTTCGTCGTATGGTTTTTGTTGCGATGATTGTTCTTGTGACATGCCCGATGACATTCGCATTGGTTCTGGAAGATGTTTTGCGGTTCTGCAATAGAAGGACGGACAAGGGTGTTACAATCTTTTTTTATGTTTAACAGCTGTTACAAAGGAGGTTTTATAGTCCTAAAATAGAAGGGAGAAGGAGGCCAAGATAGGAGAAAGCCAGCCGTTCGGAGAACGAACTTCATCTGTTTAGGATAAAGTTTGCTCCGGGCGGGAATCGAACCTGTGAACTACCTTCCAAGCTAACTAGCCTAGCTAGGGACTGAAATTCTACAGTATTACCTACCTTTGTCTCTCTGTCAAATAAGGTAAGTGGTAAAGTCGCCTGTCTAGTATACTCGTACGTACTGATCATTGAATATTTATTTAATTGAGAAATTTGTATCGAATAACAAACAAATGGAAACTTCTTAAATAAACAAACGAACAAAGTGGACAAGGGGGTTCAAACCATTGGTTGAACTGCAACTGCACAGTTTATCGAAAATAAATTGCGCAGTTTTACTTGCAAAAAAAAGAAGAAGGAAAAAAAAAAAATGTGTACCTAATTTTTTCGTAAGTAAATTGCGCAAAATATTCTGCACTCTTTACCAGAAATTAACTGCTTAATTTTCCCTAAAAACTGCGGAGTTTTATCACAATACATTGTGTGCATTTTTACTTTACCTACCTAGTAGAATAAATGACGAAATAAACAATTGATTGATTTTCTTAAGAATAAAACTTTCATCTGTATTTCACATTTTAAACTTTTTTGATTAAGTTCTTTTTTTATAATTTGAGGGGATCTAAAATTAAACTTAATTATCAATTATTAATTAAATCAAAAGTAAAATATAGATAATAATAAAAAATGCAATCAAATCCTTACGAAGTGTCGTACTTTTGAAACCTTGTTAACAAATTATGGATATTACTATTAACTTATGCTGCAAATGCTGCAATTAAAATATCCCAGTTTGATAATTATTATTTAAAAAATCCCTAGCCAGCCTAGTTAGCTTGGAGGGCGTCTGTATAGGTCGCGGGTTCGATTCCCGCCCGGGGCGGATTTTAAACAGATAAGGTTCGTTCCCGGAATGGCTGACTTTTTCCTATCCAATCTTCCTTCTCTTTAACAGTTACCTACGAGATTTTTTTTTAATAAAGATGAGTGTTCCACCGCCGTTTTTATTTCGTAGCAATGGACCAACTGCTACATTAGACGCTTGTGGCCTGTGTCGTAGCATGCCCAT
>NW_007389877.1:0-1471 GCF_000475195.1 Diaphorina citri | reverse complement strand
AGAAGATGGATGGGGAGGAGAAAGAGGAGGGGTGGCAAAAGGAGGAGGAAGACTGGTAGGAGAGGGAGGAGAACTTAAAAGGAGGAAGTTGAGAGGTAGTAAGAAGAAGGAGAAACAGAGGAGCTGAAGAATGAAAAGGAGGATTAGGAGAAGAAGGAGGAGAGGTAGAGGACAAAGAGGAGAGGTAGAGGACAAAGAGGAGAAGGAGGAGGAGGAGAAAGAGGAAGTGGAGGAGGAGAAAGAGGAGGCGGGGCAAAAGGAAGAGGAAGACATGTACGAGAAAGAGGAGAAGAAAGAGATAGAGGAGAAAAAAGAGAAAGAGAAGAAGAAAGAGAAACAGGAGGAAGAGGAGAAGAAGCAGGACGATTTGGAGAAGGAGTAAGAAGAGTAGGAGAAGGAGGAGAAGAATTCGGATCAGGAGGAGGGGGGAGGAGGAGGAGGAGAAGGATAAGAAGAAGAATTCGGAGTAGGGGAGGAAGATGAGAAGAAGAAAGAAGAGGAGGAGGAGAATTTGAATCAGAAGGAAGAGCTGAAAAATGAAAAGGAGGAGGGGAAGAAGGAGGAGGAGGAGTAGGAGAAGGACAAAGAGGAGAAGAAAGAGGGGGAGGAGAAGAAGAAGAAGGAGGAAGTAGAGAATGGGAAGAAGTAAGAGGGGGAGAAGAAGAATTTGGATCAGAAGGAGGAGCTGAAGAATGAAAAGGCTAAAGAGGTGAAGAAGGAGAAGGAAGAGGAGAAGGAGGCAGAAGAGGAGGAGAAAAAGGAGGAGAATAATTTGGATCAGAAGGAAGAAAAGGAGGAGGAGTAGAAGAGGAGGAGAAAGAGGAATTGGAGAAGGAGGAGGAAGAGATCTTTTTAGTGGACGACTTGCAATCAATGAGACAGATCCTAAAACTTCAACTCCTTATAGCCAATAGTTATGTTGGTTCAGACTTATTCACTGAGTAGTTCACTAAAAAGAGTAGTAAATCCCTAACTCACTCAGTCACTACACATATGTATGCACTTAAAGCGCCCTAGTATATTAACTCACTCTGCAAACCTACAAAGTAATCAATTAACTCAAGTCTTATATTAACTTAAAGTCTGTGGGGTAAAAGTTTTTAGCAAGAGTTCATAATATTGTACGAAGAGTAGAAGAACTTTGCGAATTGCGGAAAACTTTTTGACGGGGTTGCCCAGAGCTGTCCAAACGATGGAGAATGGGCCTGTGAGGATTCGGCCCGTGGGACATTAACTTTTTGATTGGTTTGGTTGAGGGAACTGTAACTGTTAAGGTCTTATAGTCCCGAAATTCCACCTCAGTGGTGCAGTGGTTAGCACGGTGGACTTTGAATCTGGAGGTTATTTTTTCGAGTCCAAGTCAAGTCATAAAATTTAGCTTAGTAAATTAAGCGGGGAACGACATTTGTGACAAGCATTTAAAATTCCTTTTTTAGTCCCGAAAACGAAGAGAGAAAGAAGACAGGATAGG
>NW_007389876.1:0-1471 GCF_000475195.1 Diaphorina citri | reverse complement strand
GTCTCTACCTCTTCTCTCCTTCTTTTCGTACTTCCAATACATACTTTATCTTATATTCCTTTTCCTCTTTCTTCTTCTCCTCTTCCTCTTTCTTCTTCTCCTCCTCCTCCTTCTTCTTCTCCTCCTCCTCCTTCTTCTCCTCCTCCTCCTCTTTCTTCTCCTCCTCCTTCCCTCCCGCCCCCTCTCCTACAGGGACGTTGTGACAAAAAATTTGAACCCGGAAAAGCAAGTTCTAGAACTGTCAGATTTCACGTTGTGATGTCAGATTTCACGTCAAAATGCGCAGAAACGCTTGCGCACAAACAAACGAAGCGGGAGTCTTGAATTATGACGTCATCACCTTCGGGAGCGTATGCCATGACGTCAAACTTCACGATTTACCGGTATTTTTTTAAATCGATTTATCTCGGTATCTAGAAGTCGTAGAAGAAAAAAATTCAGTTCCTCCTTATTTTTCCTACTCTATGACTTTGAAATATCACCCAAGTAAGCGCAACTGATCTATTATGAAGTCAACCAGGTTGGTTAATCCGTGAGATCACGCTGAACCCACTTTACAATATGAAGTAATCGACTTCTCCTTCTCCTGATCTTTCTCCTCTCACTCCTCCTTTTCCTTCTTCTTCTGCTTCTTCTTCTTAAGAACAGCTGATAGAAGAAAATAAAGAATAAAAGAGAAATAACGAAGAAAATACAGTCAAGAAGAAGAATCATCCCGAAGAAGTTTGTATTAGCTTAGGGATTATCTTACATGTTTTTCTATTGTTAAAAATATATTAAATTTGTTCATTTCAGTTCAGTTCAGTTCTTCTTCTTCTCCTCCTCCTCCTCCTCTTTTTTATCCTCTAACCCTCCCCCTTCAAATTGTGCCTTATTACTATATTATTGTTACATTATTTTTGTTGATCATTATTTTTATTATTCAATTTTTGTTGATCAAGGAAAATATTCCATTTCTGTCCCTTAATCGAAATGATTTCACCCCCCAGTAATCTCCATAACCCTCTTGAGGTTCGAGCCTTTGTATGTGGAGAGAAAAATGGATTTTAATATAGTTTGGGATTATAATAGGAATAGGGAAGAGTGGGGCAACTTTGGAACACCTCGTCAAAATTAAAAAAGAAGAAGAGGGGAAAAAAAAATATGTTCTCATGTTGACCCAGCACCTAAGAGGGAGCGGAAACGGAAAGTAAAATAAGTACCTAAAAGGGGAGTATGTATTACATTTCTTCCCGCCCATCTGATGAGGGACATACTACGGGATGGGCATGCTACGACACAGACCACACGAGTCTAATGTAGCAGGTGTTTCATTTTCTAATTTGCTACGAAAAAAAAGGCTGTGTCAACACTCATCTTTTTTACAGCAAGTTTCTTGCAAAACCCAATTTGTGCAATATTTATATCCAGTGAGCAGCGATGGGTCGAAAATCTCGAACACAAGTTCACATTTACCCCAATTTACCCTACA
>NW_007389875.1:6216-10253 GCF_000475195.1 Diaphorina citri | reverse complement strand
GGCGGATTTTATCCTGATCGGATAATGTTCGTTCTCGGACTACCAGATTAATCGTTATTTTTTACAACTTTTGTGGATATCACAGCATTACTCAATTTGCATATTTCAATAATCTTTCTCATGTTGTTTATCGTCAGGTTCCCGGTATCAGAGAAGGAAGCAGTCATGTTGTCTGCACTACAAGCTCAGGTCGAGCTGGGAGACTGTCCGGATCACCTCCAGGATTACCGTCAAGTAGCCGCGCACTGTCTCCCACCCCGTCTAGTCCCAGCCTTGTCTAGTGAAGGTGTCTACATGCATCACCAGAGTCTACGGGGTATGACTCCAGCAGAGGCGAAGAAAGCGTTTCTCAACCTCATCCGGAGTTGGCCCTTACACCGCGCGACTATATTCGACGTGATGCAGTCCTTCACCTCCAACTGGCCCCGTGTGTTGTGGCTCGCTGTAGATCAAGTAGGTCTACACCTCCTGGAGCACAGATCTCGTAACGCCCTGGTCACCTATGAGTATGAAAGCGTCTTGAGTTACTCCCCTGCACTCAACTGTCTGATGATCATCACGGGGAGCGATCGCAAGCAAAGCAAAGTCATTCTGACCACATCGCAAGCATTCCAGATAGCCAATCTCATCCGGGAATACACGGAAGTATTGCAGAGTCCGAATGAAGTACGCAAGCGAGATAACAGCAAGGGCAATACGAATCGGCCCCTGAGCATTCTGCATAAACCGGCCCCTGTTATTGAACCTCAACCGAGTTAATCAGGCTTGAAGTCTCAGTGCACACTGGAGAAACGCGTTTCGTGTAACGCTGGGGTGCCCAACCTTTTCAGAGAAAGATCGACTTGAATTTTCAATACAGTCTTGCGATCGACTTACCTAATGAGAGACTTGACTCTGAATTTGGTCCACAAGTTTGGAGTAATCGGGTGTGTAAGATGATATTGCCAGGTTCAAAAACTGCTGAGTGTGGTGATCGCGATCGACCGGTTGGGCATCCCTGGCTGTAACGCATTTCATCTGTCAATGCACAATGAGTTTCATGAAACCCGGTTTCATCAGTGTGCACTGCTCTGTGTTAACCTTATGTACGGGCTTCGTGAAACACATTTCACGAAGCGCGTTTCACTAGTGTGCATCGTGTCTTAGTCAGTCTCAGATTAGGCTGTGGTTCAATTGGGTACGATTGTGCGCCCACCCCCGACCAACTATCGGCCTCACCTAATGTGGATCCGTATGACACGAGACAATTGGCTTTTATTTACGAGAGACGACATTAGAAATTATCATCCGATGGAACCGCAGCCTTGGGCTGATTCTACACTGAAAGCAAGTTTGCTCTAGACCAGTCTAAATTGATCTAGTACAATAAAGTCCAGACTAAATTCGCTTCCGATGTAGAATCTTGGTGTAAATGTAATGATAGGTAATGACTTATTAGTATTACCTAACCATGTTAGAGTACCATTGTACAAATGTACAGATACATTCATTATCTTCGAAATAATCATATTATTAAATTAAATAGCTACTCAAAACTATCTATCTTTTTCGCATTTCTTTTGTTGATTAGTGTTTAAAAAAAAAATATGCTCGTAGCTATGAATTTTCTTCAGATTATTTAAAAATACTCAATACATCACCTAGTTTACTTATGTGTAGTAGGTAATTGTTTATATGCTGTAAATAAGAAATTATTTAGCTTAATTATGAAATGAACGGCGCTTACCTAAACTCAATAGATATTTATACAATGCGGGTTTTATAGCTTTTTGCTTGGTCGGTATTCTATTACATTTATATGTGAAATAAATTTGCAAATAGATTGTACATAAATTGTTATTATGTGTAATATACTTTACTTTGTTTTGAACATGTTTTTCGTATTGTTTTTTAAAAGTTTTATTTTTTGTCAAGTGTGTGTATTTTCATGACAATGTTGGCTATTTTCGCTGTGTTTTTATTAACTTGAAGCTTATACTTTATAAGGCCTCGACATATGAAAGCAGGACATTCTTTACTTTATTTCCTACTTATTTTGCAACAATAAACTGACAAGCTGATAAATTTCACTTCACGTAACTTCAAAAAAAGATTCGGAAACCTAAAACCAAAAATTACGGAAATTCGAGAAATTAGCCAAAGTAGTGAACTTGTCTGATTTTATTTTGTTGATTTTAAAAAGCTCTAGAATCTATTCCACAGATAAGGATTTAAAAAAACAGTTAGTATTATTTTATCTCATTAATATAATATTTAAATTATTAATATTTTAGAATTTTTTTACTCGTTTCTCAAAATACAAAAAATATTTGCATGTGTACCTTTTATAAATTATCTAAATTTACCATTTTATCATATAGACGTATTGTGACCGGTGGCCAAACTATTGGTTTCTTTCTTTACCAATTTGTTGAAAGCCTGTCGAAAATACAAAAGACAATTTGTAAGTCCTTGCCAAATTACTGGCCGCCATCTCCATGCATTTTCTTAAAAGTTGAAGCCTCATAAAAGTGCGGGGGGGAAAGTAAAACCAAGTTAATTTTGGTTGTTGCGAGAGTATAAAAGAAAAGGATAAACTACTTGACTGGTTTGTCAAATCCAAAATCAAAAAAAAAAAACGATTCCAAAATAGCAGGGCTTTAGCTTCTCTCTTCCCTTGTGTCCTGTCTTCTTTCAGTCGAAAAAGGCTCTTGTTTGGAATAGGGAAGTCCTATTATAGGCGGGCCAGGGCCCCCCCTTAGCTTGGACGGCAGATACGCGATTGTTCCATCCACTGCGGGCGAATCTGGTAGATTCGATCATCCGAACCGCAACAAATATAGTTTTGTCAGAAAGTTATGAATGCAAATGTAGTTTTGATTTTAGGAGCTAAATAGTTTGCGTTTAAGGATTGGGTGTAGGCAAAAAGTTTCGAGTATTGTAAATAGCTAAAAGAAAAATGTACAGGGAGACAAAAGCGGCACCACGACGGGGGAATAAATAGAAGTGATCCCTTATGAGAGTGGAAAGGGAGGGTGGGGGAAGGTAAAGTGGGATTATAAGGAAAAACTGGGCAAAACACTTCAAAAGATGTCTCTCCCCAACAAAAAACAAGCAAAAGTTACCCCACTTTGTTGTTTACAGGATGAATAGTACTAAAATACATGCACAAATGAAAGGCATTATTTAATCTTTTTTTACAGACCGCTGTAACAAAATGCAGGTCCTTTGAACCGTGGTAACAAAAGGTTTGCGTCCCCAAAAATAACCTTATGGGCTAGACAATGTCTGAAAAAAAAGACTTCTCCAAACTATCTCCCTAATTGACATCATAAATAGATGGATAAAAGTCAGGTTCAATCTTGAATGATTGAATGGTGCTATAAAACAAACCGTTTAGACTGAAAAATTACAGTAAAAAAGGCATCCATAAAAAAAAAAAGCATGGACATATTTTTTAGAGGCGTATGTAGGACATATGTTGTCAGCCTTCTCAAGAGTCTCACCCTGCTCTCGAAAACTTTTATAGATGGATACTCATCGCCATCTTTTATCTAACGTTATGGGTAGATGGATACCTCATGGCCACTTCTTATGTAACGTCTTCACAGTTTTCATTTAGTTTTGTAGTTCACCAAGACTTCCATTCCTTCCTTCCGACAGCACGGTAGTACGTTAGTTGAAGCTGAAAAGCTATCCAAGAAAAAAAGAATTTTATTATTATTGTAATTACAAAATCATCCATAACATATTACTGCAACTACTAGACTACTTCTTTTGTCAAGAGAATTTGTTATATTGTTTTGCTGAGTGAAGTATATCCATGAGATACAACTTATAAAAACTTGGAAGTTTGAAAAGTAAAAGGTAATTTCGGGCAAGCGTGAACTCTCAAGAAGGCTAAAAAAGGCTTACAGGATCATTAGTCTTCTATTAAATCAAAATGTATTTTTTCTTCCCTAATGAATCCTCTAGTTACTCCTTATTCTGCTTTAAAGAAGAAGTCATTAATGAGTAAATCTAAAGAATAAAGAAGTATAAAAGTTAGCAATAAATTA
>NW_007389875.1:0-3247 GCF_000475195.1 Diaphorina citri | reverse complement strand
GCCCTGCAACAGCCGGTCACGAAATCAATCATTTGCCTGCTACAAATTTTTTGACCCCGCCGGGAATCGAACCCGAGTCTTCCGCGTGCAAGACGAGCGCAGTGACCACTACGCCGTGGGAGCTGACTTTTCATCCAAATCCTTATGTTTCAGACTGAGTAAGAACCGACTGGAGAAGATGAGACTGGAGTATGGCGGACTAGAACAAAGTGAAACCTACAAGGGATTCTCCTACTCCTTCTGGGCATTCAGTCGCCAGTGTATTGCTCAAAGTCTGAGTAGGTTACCAGAACCTGAGGAGGTGATCGCTCTGCAAATGTTCAACATCATACTCACCTATGCTGGACTGGGACAGAATGGTAAGACTTTTAGACTTTTTTGAAGGAAGAATAAGAAAAAAAAGAGGTTTGGTAGAGTAAGTAAATAAATAAAGAGGGAATTGTATCGTTCGTTCCCAGGAAGAAGAGCCTATGCTAGTTATTAGCAAGTAATTATAACATAGGCCCTTCTTCGTGGGAACTATTCATCTAATGAGATCTTATCGTTCCGAAATCAAAGAAGAAAGACAGGATAAGAGAAAGCTAGCCGTTCTCAGAACGAACCTTATCTGTTTAGTATAAAGATAAAGACGCCTCGGGCGGAAATCGAACGCGCGGCCTAGCGTGTACAAGGCAGACGCGCTACCAACCAAGCTAGGCTGGCTAGTTTCCTTCGGTAAATAACTCGAAAAAAAACTTTTATTAAACTCGATCGTGCCATTTCATATTCCTAATCGAGCCACAATAGAGGTTCGAGCCATTTCATATTCTTAATCGGGCCACAATAGAGGTTCGAGCCAATTCATATTCGTAATCGTGTACATACTCCTATATTTCAGGTGAAAGCGTACGTCGGGCGGAGGACGAGCATCTCTCCCTCGTCCAAGGGGTCATGGAGCGAGCAATGCGCAAGGACTCTCTCCTAACCGAGCTCTATCTACAGCTCATCAAGCAAACCACGGACCACCCCGACCCCAACTCCCGAGTCAACTTACGCCACTGGGCCCTGCTGTGTTTGGCGTGCTCTGTCGTGCTCCCCGCACATCGGCTAGTGAGGAAGTACCTGGTGGCACACTTGAAGCGATGCTCCAGCGACTGTGTTTCCGAGGAGGGGAAATATGCCAGGTTTGCAGAGAAGGTAAGTTGGGAACCCGTCGAAACGATCTTTTTTTTATTACTTGTATTTATTTATTTAACGACACTGTATGAGTTGATGGTTATACTACGGGCTAGGCTCGCCTTGAAAATACTATTTTTAAATCCGAGCCGAGCCTATCCCTGTGTAATTGTGTATAACTACCACCTATCTGAGGTTTTTCCTGACGTGACGGGGGTTTTTACCCTCCATTTGGCGACCAGCTATCTACCTACTAATATTAACCTAACCTAACCTAACCTGAGTGGGGACGGGAAAAGCCAGCAGGTGGCGATTACTCAGATGGTCACCCATCTGGACACAAACCACCAGTAACGTTCACAAACTCTAGTAATCCATTGGGACCAGTAGCTGGTAGTGGTGTGTTCAACGTTCTATCGCCGGTGGCTAACAAAACGTTCTTTTCCTCCAGTGTGTGTTGAAGACCCAAGGCACCCGGCGCCGGCAATGGCCTCCATCCCGTGAGGAGATCCTATGTACCATCAACCGACGTCCTATCTACGCTCGCTTCTACTTCATGGACGGTAGTTATCATGCTGTCGAGTTCCATCCTAGTGCTACTGCCAGGGATGCTGTGGCCCTCATACGAGCGAAGCTGGGACTACGGGACGGTGCCCTAGGATATGCCATTTATGAGGTAGGTGCCCTAGGATATGCCATTTATGAGGTAGGTTTCCTAGGATATGCCATTTATGAGGTAGGTACCCTAGGATATGCCATTTATGAGGTAGGTTTCCTAGGATATGCCATTTATGAGGTAGGTACCCTAGGATATGCCATTTATGAGGTAGGTGCCCTAGGATATGCCATTTATGAGGTAAGTACAATAGCCTTACCAATCAGATTTCTTAAACTACTCTCTAATGAAATTAATATCAAGGGGGGAAATGATAACATTTAGCGTTTTTGATAACGCCGCGCCCCAAGTATTAATCAGGTACTTACTTCCATTCAAGAGCCTGGCTGAGGGACTTTAAACAGGGAGGTTGCCAGCCTAAAATTTATCTTGCTAAAGAAATAGGAAAGGTTGAGTGCGAAGGGCATCCATTCGTAAAATTTTCGTAGCCAAAACCAAATGTCAGCCCAAAGCAATCACCCTAGCTAGGGCTGGTTGAGAGGCTGAAAAAAACACCGACCCAGTCTGAACACGGGAAAAAGAGAAGAAGACTTCCATTTATGAGCCATTAATTCTGTTCTGGAGGTTGGTGGTTCGGGTCCAATTTATCGAGGTGTATTTAAATGGAGAAAGACATTTATCATGGCCATTTAAATATACTTACTTAACTTGTGCTTGATTAAAATGCCTTTGTTTATATTATTCCAGGTGCTAGGCAGTTCAGAGCGGAGTCTGGTAGCGGATGAGAAGGTGGCTGATGTCATGTCCAAATGGGAGAGATATCGTAATGCTTCAGCGGCTCAGAATACGCAGAAAACCCCGAGCCGCAAACAAACGCACGCGTTCCTCTTCAAGAAACATCTGTTCCTGGATGCTTACATGGATTTAGATGATCCTGTGGAGAAAGAGTTGTTGTATCATCAAGTGTTGCATGGACTGCGGAGTGATAGGTGAGTAATCTGTTCTTTTTTTCTGTTCGCGCGCGGGTTCGATTCCTGCCCAAGGCGGATTTTATTCTCAACGAGTAATGCTCTGGTTGGCTTTTTCACAACTTTTGTGGATATTACAGCATTACTAAATGCCTCCATTGCAATCACTTTGCATATTTCAATAATCTTTTCTCATGGTGTTTATCCTCAGGTTCCCGGTATCCGAGAAGGAAGCAGTCATGTTGTCTGCACTACAGGCTCAGGTCGAGCTAGGAGACTGTCCGGATCACCTCCAGGATTACCGTCAAGTAGCGGCGCACTGTCTCCCACCCCGTCTAGTCCCAGCCTTGTCCAGTGAAGGTGTCTACATGCATCACCAGAGTCTACGCGGTATGACGCCAGCAGAGGCGAAGAAAGCGTTTCTCAACCTCATCCGGAGTTGGCCCTTACACCGCGCGACTATATTCGACGTGATGCAGTCCTTCACCTCCAACTGGCCCCGTGTGTT
>NW_007389874.1:0-1472 GCF_000475195.1 Diaphorina citri | reverse complement strand
TAAGAAATACACGGGGAACAGAGTTTGAGGCCAGCAAAACTTTTCCTACATTTAATATTTTCTCTCGCTTTTAGTTTTGAGTTTTCTTTTCTTCGAGACAAGACTCAGGGACGATATTAGTTTTCAGGGGCGAAGCCAAGGGAGCGCGAAGCGCGACCTCATGCACACCCTGCGTAGGGAGCGCGAAGCGCGACCTCATGCACATCCGCGAAGCCCCGGGAGCGCGCAGCGCGACCGTAAACAAGGGAGCGCGAAGCGCGACCCCATGTACAACCCCGCGAAACTCCCAGGAGCGCGCAGCGCGACCGTAAACAAGGGAGCGCGAAGCGCGACCGCATGCACAACCCCGTCAAGCCCCCGGGAGCGCGCAGCGCGACCGTAAACAAGGGAGCGCACGACCCCATGCACAACCCCGCGAAGCAAGCCCGGGAGCGGCAGCGCGACCGTAAACGGGAGCGCGAAGCGCGACCCCATGCACAACCCCGCGAGAAGCCCCGGGAGCGCGCAGCGCGACCGTAAACAAGGGAGCGCGAAGCGCGACCCCATGCACAACCCCGCGAAACCCAGGGAACGCGCAGCGCGACCGTAAACAAGGGAGCGTGAAGCGCGACCCTATGCCTAACCCCGCGAAGCCCCGGGAGCGCGCAGCGCGACCGTAAACAAGGGAGCGCGAAGCGCGACCACATGCACAACCCCGCGAAGCCCCGGGAGCGCGTAAATAAGGGAGCGCGAAGCGCGACCGCCCCCGAGCGCGAAGCGCGACCCCATGCACAACCCCGCGAAGCCCCGGGAGCGCGCAGCGCGACCGTATACGCAACTCCGCGTTGCGAACGCGCGAACCCCCCGGGGGGTGGAGGGGGGCGAAGCCCCCCTCCCGAGCACGAAGTGCGAGTCTAACCTTAATACAGCCCCTTGTGTGACTGACTCACTCACTGACTCACGTATACAATTTCTAACCCACTTCTAGATGGGCTAAGAAGATGCGGTTTTCACCATTGGATGGCTTATTTTTTGTACATACTGGGAAAAATCGGAAACTCCAGAAATTCCAAAAATGCACGGGGAACACACTTTGAGACCAGCAGAACTTTTCCTACGTTTAATATTTTCTCTCGCTTTTCGTTTTCAGATTTCATTTCTTCGATACAAAACTCAGGGACGATATTAGTTCTCAGGGGCGAAGCTCCGGGAGAGCGAAGCGCGACCGTAATCACAACCCCGCGCAGCCCCCGGGAGTGCGCAGCGTGACCGTATACGCAACCCCGCGTAACGAACACGCGAAGCCCTCAGGGGGGTAAAGGGGGCAAAGCCCTCCTCCCGAACACGAAGTGCGAGTTTTTAATTATACGCCTACATGTTTCACAATAACACATTTAAATAAAGAGTTCAACAGAACACGAAGATCACAGAAAGAGACTAGAAATTACAGAAAAGATCACAGAAAGGGGGGGGGGGGGGGGACTAAGTTAAAA
>NW_007389873.1:0-1472 GCF_000475195.1 Diaphorina citri | reverse complement strand
CAAAACGCAGTTTTTCTTACTAAAGATAAGTACCAAAGTTTGATACAGAAAGTGAATGAAAGCAAGTCTAAAATAGTTAGTAAAACACCTCTAGAACACAATCTATTGAAAAAGTTTGATGTCATGAAAGTTGAAATTAGTAATTAGACAAGAGCGACATTTATAAGGTACATTGTCATAGTAATTATTTTGCAATTTAAAAGAGGGGTTTGGCTATGGTAATATTAACTTCAAAAGAGAATTAGAAATCTTTATTTTCTACATTTACCACTGAGCATTGGTGATTTTAAAGAATAACCGGTAAAAGTAAGAAATTTAGTAAAATTTCTTACATTTACCAGCAAGCTTGGTGATTGTGAAGAATCACCGGTAATTTTTCAAAATTACCAATTTTCTACATTTACCGTAACATATACATATAGGATACCGTTCTAATGAAAAAGTTCAAACAGTCGTGGGTTGCTTAAATAGGACGCGGGTTCGATTCCTAGTAAAAATTTATGAAAAAGGTTTAAAATGCAATTTTTAGGTAGGTATGTAGGATACCATTCTAATGAAAAAGTTCAAACAGTCGTGGTTTGCTTAAATAGGACGCGGGTTCGATTCCCGCTCGGGACGTATTTTATCTTATCGGAATGGCTGGCTTTATCCCATCCTGTATTTCCCTTAGCAGTTACAGTACCCTCTATCAGACCTTTTCAAACAGTCGTGGGTTGCTTAAATAGGACGCGGGTTCGATTCCCGCTCGGGACGTATTTTATCTTATTTATAGTTAAAATTTATGAAAAAGGTTTAAAATGCAATTTTTAGGTAGGTATGTAGGATACCGTTCTAATGAAAAAGTTCAAACAGTCTTGGGTTGCTTAAACAGGACGCGGGTTCGATTCCCGCTCGGGACGTATTTTATCTTATCGGAATGGCTCTGGCTTTATCCCATCCTGTATTTCCCTTAGCAGTTACAGTTCCCTCTATGATCTTATCGGAATGGCTGGCTTTATCCCATCCTGTATTTCCCTTAGCAGTTACAGTTCCCTCTATCAGACCCCTGGATTCCCGCTCGGGACGTATTTTATCTTATCGGAATGGCTGACTTTATCCCATCCTGTATTTCCCTTAGCAGTTACAGTTCCCTCTATCAGACCCCTGGGGGGGAAAAAACACCAAACCAAAGAGGAGAGTTAGTAGAAATGTTCATGATAATACCCATGACTCCCCTAAACTTGTCCTTCTTCAGGATAAAATCCGCCTTGAACGGGAATCGAACCCGCGGCCTAGCGCTTAAAAAGCAGACTCGTTACCAACCAAGCTAACTAGGCTACCTTGAACGGGAATCGAACCCGGGGCATAGCGCTTAAAAAGCAGACTCGTTACCAACCAAGCTAACTAGGCTGATAATTTTTTTTTTTGTAATGAAAGAAGGAAGGAAGACAGGATAGGAGAAAGACAGCCTTGATTTCCGAGAATTTGAGTTA
>NW_007389872.1:0-1472 GCF_000475195.1 Diaphorina citri | reverse complement strand
TCCTTTTAGTTTCTTCATCCTTGAATGGCAGGGATTGCTTTGATGACAAATTAAACTTTGTCACTACAGCAAACTGATGTTTGCAAGGATACCATCATATTATCCAACTTGACAGGAGCAGTGACCAACCTCAGAATTGACGAAATAGAAAAACGTCTCTCAAGCTACACAACAATGTTCCAATGTTTATTGGTTCACACTTAAAGAGAAAAATACACAAGACTTCACTAGTGACTACTAGAAAATAGAAAAACGTTTCTCATAAAGGCTACACAAAGTTTCTTCCTAAAAAGTAGAAAGTAAAACAGTTAAAATGAGAAATGAGATGTTGGAAAATCTCAACTTGGAAAATCTTTTGTAACTTCAACTTTGAATCGGAAAGTAGAAAGTAAAACAGTTAAAATGAGAAATGAGATGTTGGAAAATCTCAACTTGGAAAATCTTTTGTAACTTCAACTTTGAATCGGAAACTTTTTTCATAACCTCACAAATGATTGAACATTGAAATGATAGAAAATTTCCCCCCAAAGTCAAATGAAAATCCCACGCGAGACGAAAATTCCCTGACAAATGAGCTCCCCATTCACAAGTGAGTTGGGTTTTGAAATCTCGCGTAATCCTGTCCTGTAGAGTAAAAAGATTAAAAAGAAAGAAAGACTGTTAAATTTCCATAATTCTTTCTTGAATGTGATAATATTCCCAACTTAATGATTAAAAAGGAATCATTGAAATGTCTCAGGAAAAATTTGGATGTTCAGAAAAGAAATGGACAACAGATCAAAGTTCCAGTTCAAATCAAGAATGTAAAACTGTCAGAAATACAGCTAAGTCCAGATCTTTTCAGTACAAATTGGGTAAGTTTCCTAATTACTGTTGAGTATGAAATCTGTTAGGATAGGGATGTCTATCTTTAACTAGGGTCCAGGAGTGCAGACTGGAACTTGGTCTCACACACTGCTATGTACTCAGATATTCTAGGGCAGCCCCAAGTTTTTCCTGTTTCAAAGTATGGCCCATTAGTTTTTCTACCAGATCAAGAAATCTCAATTTGTTCTGAGTCCATTCTCTACTTAACTGTTCTTTTTGTTGTTCTATAGAATGAACTACAATATTATTAATGCTTCCTTTAGCAAGTAAGTGTTCATTTGCATTTTTTCTCGACATGCTTTTAGTTTCAGAAGTAATATTCAAGTTGCCAATTTCTACTCCTAGTTCATCATCAATTAACCAATCAGATTGATTGATCCAAGAACTAAACTTGATCTCACACATGAGTCTTGTCACTTAGAATGTAAATAAAATAATTGGTCCTACTTGTTCAGAAGTCACGTCAGTGGAAAATTGCTACAAAAAGGAGCTGTCACAAGTGAACAGTGACCATTTTTATTATAGGGTTAGGTTAAAAACAAAAAGCCTACTTCTAAATAATAACCAAATAATCTTCTTCTCCCATGTTCAGACATTGTCAGTGT
>NW_007389871.1:0-1472 GCF_000475195.1 Diaphorina citri | reverse complement strand
TCAACCTAGGTATGGGTACCCGGTACTCATTATGATGGTGGCGGGGGTTCGTGAGAATAAGCCTGGCGTACCCAAGGGGTACGCGGGCGAAAAAAAGGTTGAGAACCGCTGCACAAGTAAACTAGTAGATGTTTCTAAGCACTCACTAATCCAATGGTATATCCACTTTTGCAACGGTTTATTGAATAACATTACCCCACTAATTATGCCTACCCGTAAGTTGTTGGAAATTGATTACCAACCGCAGTGGTTAGAACTTAGGACTGTTAGAAGTGGACTTCCTATTTTTCTGAACACGGGAGAAGGCGAAATCTGAAGTCTGATAGATTCTGAGGTCTGAAGTGATTTTGAGAAAATTCATATTGAAAAGATCTGAAGTCTGATAGATTCTGAGGTCCGAAGTGATTTTGAGAAATTTCTTTAGCAAGGGAAATTCAGGCTGGTATTCTCCCTGTTTAAAGACTGGTCTACAAAATTTCCTTACCATTCAATGGGGGGGAATTCCTTTTCTATTTAGAGTACCTAATTTTCCCTCATATTGAAAAAAAGAAGATACTGATAGATTCTGAGGTCCGAAGTGATTTTGAGAAATTTCTTTAGCAAGGGAAATTCAGGCTGGTAGGTATTCCCCCTGTTTAAAGACTGGTCTACAAAGTTTCCTTACCATTCAATAAGGGGGAATTCCTTTTCTATTTAGAGTAATTTTCCGATTTTGAGAAATTTCTTTAGCAAGGGAAATTCAGGCTGGTATTCTCCCTGTTTAAAGACTGGTCTACAAAATTTCCTTACCATTCAATAAGGGGGAATTCCTTTTCTATTTAGAGTAATTTTCCCCTTTCTATCCGTTTAGGATAAAGGCATTTATGCAGAAGTCACGTCCGTGAAAAAGAAAAGCTCCTTTTTGTATTTAACCTAACCTTATAATAACACTAATCACAAAGAAAAGCTCCTTTTTGTATTTAACCTAACCCTATAATAACACTAATCACTGCTCTAATTGTGAAAACTCCTTTTTGCGTTTAACCGAACCCTATAATAACACTGCTCGTTTGTGCCAGGTCCTTTGGAAGCAATATTCCACGGACGTGACTTCTGCACAAGTACCAGGATAAAATCCGCACCGGCCGTTAATCTCACTAATCACTGCTCCAATTGTGAAAACTCCTTTTTGCGTTTAACCTAACCCTATAATAACACTGCTCGTTTGTGCCAGGTCCTTTGGTAGCAATATTCCACGGACGTGACTTCTGCACAAGTACCAGGATGAAATCCGCACCGGCCGTTAATCCAACCTGCGCTGCGACCTAGCGCTCCGCTCAATAGGCAGACGCGCTACCAACCAAGCTAAAACCAAGCTAACTAGGCTGGACTTTAACTTTGAATCCTCACCTATGTACCTGCCTCGGTGGTGTAGTGGTCAAGGCGCTCGACTGGTAAACAGGAGGGTGTGGGTTCAATCCCAGCCGAGGTAT
>NW_007389870.1:0-1472 GCF_000475195.1 Diaphorina citri | reverse complement strand
GAACAGTGCTGAGACCCCTGTTACTGCAAGCCATACACCTGACATGGAGTCCTCCAACTCCTGACAAGGATTTCTTCCGTGAGATCCTTCAACACTGTTTAGTATTCGATTTAAAGCAGAGCACATACCATTTCCAAGCAAATATCTACACGACAACACGACTCAATCCACACTGTGACCTGCAGTCCAGGAGTTCTATTTCCTCACATCCAGGAATTCAATTTCCTCAAATCCTGAATCCAGGAATTCGATTTAAAATCTTTTAGTTTGCTACCTGTCTTCCTCAGATATGGATCAAAAACAACTGACATTATGGGGAACCTGTATTGAATTCGAATCACCAATGGGTGTTCTAGGTTGAATTTTTACCAAAGGGTTAATCCTCGACAATTCTCTGTTCCTTAGGTTATGTACCTGCACCACGGTACTCACAACATCCAGGAATTCGATTTAAAATCTTTTAGTTTGCTACCTGTCTTCCTCAGATATGGATCAAAAACAACTGACATTATGGGGAACCTGTTTCGAATTCCAATCACCAAAGGGTTAATCCCCATTAGTTCCTCAACAATTCTCTGTTCCTTAGGTTATGTACCTGCACCACGGTACTCATAACCTCTTCAATATCTATGAGAGGTTCACAATGAATTGTCGCGCTACCCTTTCGCTGTCGAATCATCTATGTATTTATGATTTGTAAAAACATGAAAACAAAAATATTTGCGTTTTGCAATCATGTGGCAGATGTGGCACTTCTAAGATCTATGCAAAATGTAGGCATTTAAATATTGTAGTACAAAATGTGAAATGGTGAATACCGGACACGGCGAGTAAGGTCACCGAAGTTAAGCAACGTCGTGCTTGATTAGTAAATTAATGGGTGATTGTCTATTCTAGGAGAAAATGTGTCTAGTTGGAATCTCAGTGAAAAGGCATACAATATACAAGTCTGATATGACCTTAGCTTGAAATTCATTCCAATGTATGGGATAGAAGAGGCTGCCAGGGTAGATTTATATTCAGTACCTACACACATGGGCCTATCTTCATCTAAATACCTGTTTACCCATCATGGACTCTCTCTATCCTTATCCCTCTACACCTACTATTATAATGCCTTGGTCCCGTCTCTCACTCTCTCACTCTGATTTAATCAAAAAACTAGCGTTATCATCCTATCCTCCTCGTAATGTGCTCTCTCTTTCTATCCGTTTCTAGGTTGGATGCATAACTCCATACAAAATAAAAAAGCTTACTCGGAGGCTTAGGGGCAAACAGCACTAAAAGTTGAGTTAAGCTTGTACGAATCTAGGAATGTTCTAGGTTGGATCTCAGATTATTATGGCGATATTCATTTCAAGGGACTTTTAGATCTCCGGATTTCAAGGTGCTTGGTAGAAAGATCCAAGGGAATTATCGTAAGGAAGAGATCTATAGAAGAAAGTAGAAAAGCTAATCAGCACTGAACATTT
>NW_007389869.1:0-1472 GCF_000475195.1 Diaphorina citri | reverse complement strand
TTAATTTTATTAGAGTACGTCAACACGAGAAAGAAAGAGAGAAAGGGGAGCTTTTTGGCCCGACTTTTCAAAAAAGTTGGAATTGAAATTGGGAAAGAAGGAGAGAAAGGGGAGCTTTTTGGCCCGACTTTTCAAAAAAGTTAGAATTGAAATTGGGGTGAAAAACTATCATATAGCTCAATTTTCCACTTTACCCTCCCATGACCATCATTCTACGTAGCTCCAGCACTGGCAAGATTATTTTATCAGTCGTCAACTCATCACATAATTTTAAATTCACATTTTTTAAATGTTTTTCGTCAATTTTAATGTCCCACCCCCCCGTTCCCCCAACACAACGAGACAAAACTTTTTTATTTTGGCGTATTATTTTAATGGCAAAATGGAAATCACTTTCTTTTTGTGTTTTGTGGATTTTATTTTTGTTGACAAAATGGAACTAAATGTTCCTCTGTTTTTTCCCCTCTCTCTCTCTCTCTCTTCCAAGCCCTCCCTTTTTCTCTCTTTCTGACTAATTCTGTCTCCTTTTTGTGTTTTGTGGATTTTATTTTTGTTGACAAAATGGAACTAAATGTTCCTCTGTTTTTTCCCCTCTCTCTCTCTCCCTCCCTCTCTCTCTTCCAAGCCCACCCTTTTTCTCTCTTTCTGACTAATTCTGTCTGGCTTTCTTATATAGCTCTTAAAACCTATAACTCTTTGTTAATTTTCTAGTAGGGTTCATTAGCCGTTTGATAACAGTTGATAGCAATCTGACCGCAAGATTATTGACCTGGGGGGTTATTAGAGAAACCAGCACCTCTATACTTTCCCTCCTTTCCACCTCCTCTTCATATACCCTCCTACCAGCCCATCCTTCTTCCCTTCGTTCATCCACCCTTCTACTTCTCTTTCACTCTCCTTTTCGGGAGCTATATATTTTTCATAGGAGGTACATAGGTACTAGGAGAAACTACATAGATCTAAATTGCAAAATTGTTTCAACTTTAGAAACAGGAAACACTGCTGATTGAAACACCTTGCCTTTGCCCAAAGCTGTTTTATCAGCAAACGTCAAACAACATTAAATCACAGAAGGTGCATGACCGAAATAACACAAACAACAAAGCCAAAAATAAAAATAACGCAACCAAAGCTAGTTTTAGCTTAATCTGCGGGGAATGTTGAAGCCTTCGTGACGGAAGTGTGTAGACTAAAATAAATAGATTAAACAGTGGAAGATTTTATTTTCAAACTTCAAGACTTCAAACTTGAGTTATTTACGAGGACCTAGTAAGCTAACAGAGTGAAAATATTTACATACCGGCTAGAAGTGATTTTAAAACTGTTTAGCTGTATTATTATCGCGTTCTTTCCATTTTCTGGGGGATACCAGCTCTGCCACACCGTTCTGCCATTTGACACGAAAATATATTCGAACACTTGAGGGTATTTCTATCTAAGCTATAAATGAAATCTCTCGCCTAGTAAGTTAG
>NW_007389868.1:0-1473 GCF_000475195.1 Diaphorina citri | reverse complement strand
TCTTCATTCCACTTCCTATCTCTCCCTCTCACTTCCACTTACTTTCTGTCCCTTCATCCCTCTTTCTCTCCTTTATAATCTCTCTCTCTCCTTTATAAACTCTCCATTTCATAAATTAGGTCTCGAAGTGTATTGTCATGTTTCTGAAACCTCCTGTTTGCTTTTCTGATGAAAAAAAAATGAATCCAAGCTCCTCATCTATCTAATTCTATATCTATGTGTTAGGGTAAGTGTACCATTTATTCGCCCACCTAAAAAACGTACCATTTATTGGCCCACCTGCCCATATTTATTTTTCTAATTTTTGTTTTGATGACTACAATTTTTGAAATACCACTGGTTCGATAGCAGTTTTTAAGCCCTTTCTTTTGATGAAATTGGATCTTGAAAAAGTTCGTCCAGTTCAGAAAAAGTTCGTCGACTTATGTGGCGTATGGTACAGGTGGGCCAATAAATGGTACGTTTTTTAGGTGGGCGAATAAATGGTACACTTACCCTATATCTTTGTAGTACATGTTTTCTATCTCTATATCTTTGGGGCGGGAATCGAACCCGCGGCCTAGCGCTTACAAGGCAGACGCACTACCAACTAAGCTAACTAGGCTGGCCTGTGTATATCTTTGTAGCTACATATCATATTATTTAGCCCAATAGAAATAAAGCATTCTTTTTCTTCGCCTTTTCCCGTGTACAGAGGGTGTTATTTGCTAATGGTAATATTTTTTTTTATTATCTTTAGCAATGAGGTTTTAATTTTTCCCTTCCTCTTACATTTTTTAGTCCGTCCTTCCTTTATTAAATTACAATAGTAATAATAAAAGGTGTAGGGACGGACTGTTGTCTTCGCTTCGGTGTCTGTGTGTCTGTTCCCATAGAAGGACTTATCCAAACCTGGTCGACCTATATATCAAATGAAAGGTCTTTTTACCAGGAACCCGAAAGTGGTGGTGCAAATTTTGTCCAGAAAACCAAAAACCCAAAAAACTGGTTTTTGGAGGATTTTTTTTCACATTTTCTCACACAAATGAGCTCTGATCTTGAAATTTGTCGCGACCACCTACAAACTATGAACTCAAAACGAGAAAGTTTTAGATAACACTTCAGTCGTTAATTTATGACCGGTTTTAGCGTCATCTATATTAAGCTAGGCCGAGCAAGGCCAATAAATGGATGGGTGACTTAAACAATATATTGGTAGTTATTAGGAAACATTATACGACAGTATATGAGTATACGCAACCTCCCGAGCATGCAGTGCGAGTGATAATAATAAACTGAATATTAAACAAAATAGGTAGGTACATAGGTACCTACTAATTTTCTTTAACCACGATCGAATAAACTACGGGCTAAAAAATTCCCGGAGGGACGGACCCAGCTTGTTTTTTCTCTCTTTTTTTAGAGGTTTGATAGAGGGAACTGTAACTGCTAAGGACTTGTCGTCCCGAAAGCGAAGAGAGAAGGAAGACAGGA
>NW_007389867.1:0-1473 GCF_000475195.1 Diaphorina citri | reverse complement strand
TCGATGAGATGGCTGTATGAATTGTGCCTAATACGTGAATAAAATTGTAGTTTTAACCAAGGGAGCCCTGCTGCTAATGCCTCATCTGATAACAATTTCAGTAATCATGAGTTTCATTTTACTGTAAGAAGTATACTTGGCTGAATTTCGATGAGATGGCTGTATGAATTGTGCCTAATACGTGAATAAAATTGTAGTTTTAACCAAGGGAGCCCTGCTGCTAATACCTCATCTGATAACAATTTCAGTAATCATGAGTTTCATTTTACTGTAAGAAGTATACATTTAAAGCAGATATTTTAACCGAAACACATTGATTTTCCTTATCTCTTCGTATCAAATTCGCACCCTATAATCACGTTTAATGTAAGGACCTAAGTGAGAACTGAGAACATACCACCATAGGTGGTAGGTGGTCCGATAATAATTAAATAAAAGTTAAAATATTACTCTTGAAATTATTACTATTAATTATAAAACTAAAAGAGTTTTATCGATAGTAAAATATAGAAAGCCCCAAGATAAGTACCTGGGTACTGTTATTAGTAACCATGTCAATAGATGGGTGGTTTTGATCTCCTGCTAAAGTGTTGATGGCCCAAGTTGATAGTTTACAACCAAGGCAGGTAATTGGTGATCCTATTTGACCTATTTTTGGACCTAGATTTCTCAAACCCTCCCTATTTTGAAGGCATCATCTTACGCTTTTCGCCTCTCTTAGTTGAGACCGAAATCTTGTCATTCCACCACTCTATCCTAGCTACCTACCTACCACCGAAAGTCAATTCTACTGCAAACTACAATGTCAGCTATTCCTAACTTACCTTTTCAGTACCTATTAGCACTTGACGCATTTTTAATTTATCGCGTTAAGGTAATACCTCGTTTCGGGGCTTTTAACTTCCAAAGTAGAGCTAGAAATAATTTGAATTATGCCCGAGACTAACGTAAAATCGCAAGTTCTTAACTGGGTGCTCTGTTCTGAAGTTCTTTACTTTTTAATGATTGTCTTTACTCATAGTTGTTTTATGCATGTGTCGTGTTGATGGCCCAAGTTGATAGTTTACAACCAAGGCAGGTAATTGGTGATCCTATTTGACCTATTTTTGGACCTAGATTTCTCAAACGCTCTCTATTTTGAAGGCATCAACCCGTCATTATTATATTGGACGTAAAGATATTACATTCCAATTATTTAATAAAGCATAATGCATTCAAAGTATTGATATGTTCTTGGTGAATGAATATAAATTTTCCTTCATTTCGGAAGTAACATAACCACTATTACCTGTGATTGAAAAGGCACTAGACGCTAATAAACCACATAGAAATGCGTCACATCTGGACGGAACGGTCCAGTTTGCTATCAGCGGGGTACTTTAAAGTTTACATTTTAGTACACAAAATTTACACATGCTGTAAATTCACAATGCTGTAATTTTCATTTTATAACAGCTATATTTCTATTTTATT
>NW_007389866.1:0-1473 GCF_000475195.1 Diaphorina citri | reverse complement strand
CACTCAAGCTGGGCGAGTTTAATATGAGCAGGCAGATGGAGGGTAAAGCATCCGTCACTTAAAACCTTATCAGTTATATGTAGGTACTGTGACGTTAAATAATAGTCAATCTCAAAATCTTTCCAGCAAGGGTGGAAAATTTTCCCTGAGTCATAAAGAAATTGTGACAAAACCATTTTAACATTGTTGATTCTTCGCTCACACGATTCTCTTGATAACACGGATACCCCCATTGATAACATGATAACATCGGTGGCACGGGGCAATAATAACAATGGAAAAATACATTTTAAGTTATTATTTGGGAAGTGGTGACAGAATCTCAAAATCTTTCCAGCAAGGGTGGAAAATTTTCCCTGAGTCATAAAGAAATTGTGACAAAACCATTTTAACATTGTTGATTCTTCGGTCACAGGATTCTCTTGATAACACGGATACCCCCATTGATAACATGATAACAAGATAACATCGGTGGCACGGGGCAATAATAACAATGGAAAAATACATTTTAAGTTATTATTTGGGAAATGGTGACAGAACTCTTTGTATTGCTCAGCATTAACCTGAAGGATATCAAATGACAGTAAAACGGGTAATTCAGGAGACAGGAACAATAAAATTAGCTAACCCTTTTCATCTCTTCCGTCAGCCTAGTCAGCTTGGAGGGTAGGGCGTCTGCCTTGTGAGCGCTGGATCGCGGGTTCGATTCTCGCCCGAGGCAGATTTTATCCTGAACAAATAAGGTTTGCCCTCGGAACGGCTGGCCTCCTCTCCTATAATAATTATCTCTTTTATTGGGGACGACGATGACACCTGAACAGTTACAGTTCCCTCTCTCAAACCTCTTGAAAAAAAGTCTTTTTAGCCCCGTTTCAATAGCCATATGAAGTGGATTGAGCTAAAGAAATACCTAACACTTGTGGACAAAGGGTCAAAATGGGCACCTTTGGCATTCCACTAATTGTTAATTGAACTGTGTTTGACTGTCTGAGAATATTCTTTCCAATTTTGAACAGTGTCAAAATAAAAGAAGGTGGAGAAGAAGAAGAGCCAAGAAAAGAAGAAGAAGAAGAAGAAGAAGAAGAAGAAGAAGAAGAAGAAGAAGAAGAAGAAGATCCAAGAGAAGAAGAAGAAGAAGAAGAAGAGCAATTTGAGCCTGAATACACGCGCTGTATGTTACACTAACTTCACAATACCACTGATAGTATCAATCAGAATAAAGCCGAACAAACACACATTACAACAAGTTGTACCTACTCACAAAACAAAAACAGATAAAAACTCAAATTGTTATTGTAACTCAAATTGTTATTGTTTTGAAACAGGATCCTCGTGAGATGACGGAGGATGGAGACATCATTGGAAAATCACTTAAACAACACACACACTCTCGTAAAACTCTCATTCCCAAAACAATCAAATAAAGAACAACAAAGCTTTAACAATAGCAAACTTTGAATAAAGGTTTTCAGA
>NW_007389865.1:0-1473 GCF_000475195.1 Diaphorina citri | reverse complement strand
CTGTCACGCTGATGGGCTCGTTTTTGTCCTCTTCACACGAAAAAACGGTTCGACTCTGTTATTCATCAAGATACCCACAGACAAGACTTTGTAAAATCCACCCAATTTTCATTATTACTTTTGACAGAGGGAATTAAGTTCCAGCCGTTCCGAGAATGAACCTTATCTATCGTCTGGTCCTTCTTGAAATGGAAAGCTTCGATTGCAAATTTGACGAAAAATGAATATCTAATGTTAATTGGAAACGCCAAAAAGGATCTGTACTGCTGGGACTTGGTGAATATTTACATGGTATTAGCATAGGAGGGGAGAGGGAGAATAGGAGAACGGGAGAGTGATGTAGGGAAAGGAGGAGAGGAGAAGGGAGGGGAGGGCGTGATGTAGGAATTGAAAGGGAGGGATTTACGTAAGGAGGAGAAAGGAGAGGAGGAGGAGGGATGAAGGAAGGGAAAGGGAAGGATTGACGTAAGGAGGAAAAAGGAGAGGAGGAGGAGGGATGAAGGAAGGGAAAGGGAGGGATTGACGTAAGGAGGAAAAAGGAGAGGAGGAGGAGGGATGTAGGAGGAAAGGAGAAGGGAAGGGAAGAGAAAGGAAGGAGGGGAGGAGTAGAGAAGGGGAAGATGGAGGGGAGAGCGAGATGTATTAGGAAGGGAAAGGGAGGGATTGACGGAAGGAGGAGAAAGGAGAGGAGGAGGGGAAAGGAAGGGATTGACATAAGGAGGAGAAAGGAGAGGAGGAGGAGGAGGAGGAGGGATGAAGGAAGGGAAGGAGAAGGGAAGAGAAAGGAAGGAGGGGAGGAGTAGGGAAGGGGAAGATGGTGGGGAGAGCGGGATGTAGGAAGGGAAAGGGATGGAAAGGAGAGGAGGAGAAGAAGAGAAGAGAGGGGGAGGGCAGGATGTAGGAAGGGAACGATGTAGGGAGGGAGGAGGGAGTGATGGAAAATATGACTCAGAGTTAGTGAGTTTGTAAACTAGAGAAAGAGTGAGTTAGACAGATAGAGAGAAAGAGGAAGAGAGAGACAGGGAGGGAGAGAGTGAGAGAGAGAAAGGGGGGGAGAAAGAGAGAGAGAGAGTGTGTGTGTGTGTGAGAGAGAGAGAGAGAGGGTGAGGGGAGAAAGAGAAGAGAGAGAAGTAGGCTTTCACAATTATCTCCTTATTCTATCAGTTTCCCTCTCATTCTAACGATCTAACGCATCTCAACATTCTCTTGGTCCCTTTTTCTGTTTTCTCCCTCTCCCTTTCCCTTATTTCTTCTCTCCTCTCTCTCCCTTTTTAGTCCGTCCTTCCTTTATTAAATTACAATAGTGATGATAAAAGGTAGGTATAGGGACGGACTATTGTATTCGCTTTGGTGTCTGTCTGTCTGTTCCCATAGAAGGACTTATTCAAACCTGGCCGACCTATATATCAAATTAAAAGTCTTTTTACCAGGAACACGAAAATGGTGGTGCAAATTTTGTCCAGAAAACCATAA
>NW_007389864.1:0-1473 GCF_000475195.1 Diaphorina citri | reverse complement strand
TGTCGGTAAAACGAAAATGAAACTAAACAAATAAGTAAACACTAAACTGATTAAACACGTGCACAAGTTTTCTAATTGGTCATGATCTAGTTATAGTTACGTAGTTACTAGCTGTTATGAAATTCGAAATGGAATGGTCCAAGTCCATCGGAAAAATAGAAAGTAGGTAAAAAATGCGAAGCGTCTGTCGGTAAAACGAAAATGAAACTAAACAAATAAGTAAACACTAAACTGATTAAACACGTGCACAAGTTTTCTAATTGATCATGATCTAGTTAGGTACGTAATTACTAATTATGAAATTCGAATTTCGAAATGGTCCAAGTCCATCGGAAAAATAGAAAGTAAAAATAACCGCCAGTCACGCTAATTAGCCACCTACTGGCGCACTCTAGTGGAATAGTTCATAAGTTCGTGATACACCTGGAGGTAAAAAGACGGTGGATATTACCTAGTGTAGGTAATGTCCGGAGTGAAGCACAATTTCAAGAATAAGTAGTTGAGTACTGAGTAGGTACATTCGGGGCGTTGGATCTGGAGGTTGGTGGTTCGAGTCCAAGTCAAGTCATAAAATTTATTTAGGTGTAATAATTGGGGAACGATATTTGTGACATGTATTTAAATATCCTTAACACAATTAAAAATTCCTTTATTTAGCGTTAGTTTCTGGTGCTCTAGTTTTGGCCCAGTTGGATAGAACTGTGTCTCGTCTCGCTCATTTGATTTGGGACCTGGGACATACTACGGGATAGGTATGCTATGACAGAGACCCGTAGAGACCAATTTAGTAGCTGTGTCATTGGTATGAATTATTAAAACACCCTACAGACCTAGTGGTATCTATCACACAAGGCTTACACTCTCGGAGACCGCGGGTTCAATTCCCGGCAGAGTCCAAGTTTTTTCGCCTTTTCAAGTCATTTGATAAGTCGAAAAGTTTCCGTGATTTAATACATATTGGAACCCAAGCTGACCTCTTTATAAAAGTAGAGTATGGGTGATATAATATGTAGAAATGTGTTATCTCTAGAAGTAGGTGTAGGTTTGTAGGTAAGTGAAGCAAACAACACCATTGAGATGTGAAAGTCAATAGGATGAATGTTAATCTTGACATTCATATAATGAGTTGATGGGATTTGATATCTGGCACGTAGCCCCTAGCACTGACTATAACTAGCGCCCTTCATTGAGATAATATAAGTTAGCTGCAGTACAGTGTACATGTACAGGGTACAGGCGTATTCCCTGTCTGATAGTACGTCCCATTTCAATTAAGGGAAAAGTGATATGATGCAGTACTTTTACAAGTGCATGGATATTAAATATTTAATTTGCCTATTTAGAATCAAGTATCTGAGAAACAGATGTGAATGCAATTGTAGGTAGTTGTTATTATTGTATTGCAATGCAATAGTCATTAGCTACCGAAAATAACATTGCGCAATCAGGACTGTGCAATGTGCATTCTTCTGC
>NW_007389863.1:0-1473 GCF_000475195.1 Diaphorina citri | reverse complement strand
ACAACAAGCCCCCTGCCGGCTTCAAACAGCAATACTCCCCCGCCTCCCCCTCCTACCATCACAAACAAGGCCCTTCCCCCCGCCCTCCCTCCTGCCCATCGAGTCAGGCATCGAACCCGGGCTCCCTGATTGTGAACCAGGCACAGTCCATGCATATATCCTCGGCACAGGCGCAAAATATTCAGGTAAGTGCAGTTGATCAGATTCTGCGAAGATTTTTTTCACGATGCTATAACGGTAGCATAAAAAATAAACATTGGATTTCGCAATTACTTTTTTTTAAGAGGTTTGAAAGAGGGATGGGAACTGTAATCGCTAAGGTCTTGGAACAAAATAATAATCGAGTGCACTCGAGTGAAGTCAAACTCGAGTCCACTCGAGTAAAATCATTCACTCGGCCCATCACTAATTTCGCAATCACTTTTTTTAAGAGGGATGGGAACTGTAATCGCTAAGGTCTTATCGTCCCGAAAGCGGAGAGAGAAGGAAGATATTAGAAAGCCAGCCGTTCCTAGAACGAAGCTTATGTCTAGTTATAAGTTAATGAGTGCTTTCCAAAACAAGAAGGGGATTAGAGTTATACCTTGTATTTTTTCCGGCCATTCTTTAGTTCATTCTTAGGAAGATAGATCGATTTCTTGGCGGATTGTGTAATTTGATATCCCAGCACCCATCATGATATTCTATTGGCATATAAAGGACTTCATTCTTCATGAGATTGATGAACAATGAATACGAAAAAAAGAGGAGAAGAAGAGGAAGAAAAAAAAAAACTTAAAACAAAGCTTGAGATAATTGTGGCCAAATGAGGGGAAGTGAAGTGGAGTAGGTAGGTATATATCGTGGGATTTTGTTCTTGAAAGCTTGAGAATTCCATGTTATGATATAGGATATGGTGGTGATGGTACTGCTAGTAAAATGTTAACACTGGCCTGTGTGACATGTATGTTAAGCTCTGTTGAGAGTACCTCTATAATATACAATGGGTAACCTGAACCCCCCTGGCTTACGCCACCGAGGCATGATTTTTGTATTGTATGAGATCAGTAATCCCTAGAATTTCTCTAACGGTGACCAATACCGGAGCATCCGTTTTAACCTTTTAACGGGTGATTTCGGTTGATGTTGTATCAAATCGGTAGAATGAATACTTTTCTCCTACATTCATACATTTAGACTTTGCTTATGAAATCCTCTGCATTGAATAATTTTTTTGTCCCGTGCAACCGAATGACATGTGCATCACGGACTAAATCACTAGCCGATTACTAACCTAATGAAGCAAAAATCTAAATTTGAAGCTTATGTTTAGATTATTTATTGCCCATTCAAGTTACATATCAACCAACACACAAGTGCACCAAGTGTTCAATCAATCAGCCCAGTAATAGTGGCTCAAATTTGACTTACAAGAATTGGCTATGGGCAAATTGATTGATCAAACAAACAGAGATCTCAAATAAAACCAGCTAA
>NW_007389862.1:0-1473 GCF_000475195.1 Diaphorina citri | reverse complement strand
GAGAATGTCCCGGTCATAGCGTCCCGTACGGAGTCCCGGGACTTGAGATAATGATATAGTTACCTAGTATTGGATCGGAATAGGAGAATGTCCCGGTCATAGCGTCCCGTACAGAGTCCCGGGACTTGAGATAATGATATAGTTACCTAGTATTGGATCGGGACAGGAGAATGTCCCGGTCAGTCTCGCTATAGAACACAGCGTCCCGTACAGAGTCCCGAATTTTATCTTCAATATAAATTGAGAATTTGAGCACAATAATAGTAGTGGCCTACTGTTGGACTAAAGGGACTTTTCAGTTCTATGTGAGCTCAATTTTTACCTAGTATTGGATCGGGACAGGAGAATGTCCCGGTCAGTCTCGCTATAGAACACAGCGTCCCGAACGGAGTCCCGGGAGTTGAGATAATGATATAGTTACCTAGTATTGGATCGGGACAGGAGAATGTCCCGGTCAGTCTCGCTATAGAACACAGCGTCCTGAACGGAGTCCCGGGAGTTGAGATAATGATATAGTTACCTAGTATTGGATCGGGACAGGAGAATGTCCCGGTCAGTCTCGCTATAGAACACAGCGTCCCGAACGGAGTCCCGGGATTTGAGATAGGGATTCATACAGGGTAGCAGTGGGGCGATAAAGTCGGCCATGGTGTGAGGTGATAAATGAGACACCCAGTATGTCAGAACTGACATGCCGGTTTCGGCGAGGTCCAAATCGTTCAGGCCAAGCTCGAAAATAATCTAGAATATTATAGAAAACCAAGATTATTAAATATCTAAGATTTAAATTACACATTCTGGCAGCCTAGTCATTTTGAATGTAGCATGTAGTACGCCTGTTCTTGTTTAGACTGCGGGGGTAAAGGGACTTTTCAGTCCTATCCCAGCAGGATAAACAACGTATATTCTATTCTATTAAAAAATATAACTTGTCCACTCACCGAATTCCCGAACAATTAATTATTTGATTAAAGGCTCGGTAGCTTTGTGAAGGTCCATTTTTTTTTTTTTTTTTTAAGAGGTTTGACAGAGAGAACTGTAACTGCTAGGTATGGTCTTATCCTCCCGAAAATCGAAGAGAGAAGGAAGACAGGACTTTTTACGTAGGAATCGACATTTTATTAAAAATATTTTCCCAATTGCAACTTCTCCATTGTCCTCACTCATTCTAAGAAGGCTGTGCACTCCGCATTCCAAACACAGAGCTGAAGAAGCTTCGACTTTTCCGAGAGTCAAACCCTCTGGTGTGGATAGGTAGTGTGATTTTATATTTTCCTTTCTTTAACAATCATTTACCTACCATTACCGACCTCAGAAGTGCAGTGGTTAACGCGTTGGACTTTGGATCTGGAGGTTGGTGGTTCGAGTCCAAAGTCAAGTAATAAAATTTATCTATGGAGGTGTAATAATTGGGGAACGATATTTGTGACAAGCATTTAAGCATATGTATTTTTTTTTTTTTTTTTTAACATA
>NW_007389861.1:0-1473 GCF_000475195.1 Diaphorina citri | reverse complement strand
GGAACACACTACTTTATCGAATTTGTTTGCAGGTTCTTCGCAGTTTAGAAGTTTTTCGAAGTATGTCGCTAAAACTTTACAATTTTCAGTGTTGTTAATTGTTAGTTTTCCTTCTTCATTTCTGAAACATAGGTTCGGGGATTGGAATGGATGTAGATTTCGTTTGAATGTGCTGTAGAATGACCTTGTGTTATTCTTTTTGAAAGCATCTTCTATTTGTGCAAGCTGGTCTTTTTCAAAATTTCTTTTTGTTGATCTGATAATTTTTGCTGTCAACGATCTTTGTTTTTTGAAGTTTTCATAATCATTCGCATTCTTGGTCGAGTACCATTTCTTCCAGCATTTCAGTCTTAGGTCGATTGCCTCTTCACATTTTTCATCCCACCAAGGATGCTTCGCAGATTTCTTCAGCGGTGCTACTTCTAACGCTACCTTTACAACTTTTTCTTTGAGCTCGTCCCAGTTGTTGGTGTCGACTTCAAGTTTTTGATTGAACTCTTCTCTTCTGGATTTCAGAAGTACTCGATCAATTCGTTGGACTGGTGTTCTTCGAGATTTAACTTTTTGGAGTGGAATGAAGTTCATTTTGATAGATGTTAAGTAATGGTCAGTTTCTATATTGGCCCCTTTTCTGACTTTCACATTCATTACTTCCTTCTGGTGATTGAACGATATCGCAACGTGGTCGATTTGGAACTCTCCAAGGTTTGAATTTGGTGATTTCCAAGTTTTCTGTTGTTTGGGAAGTTTTTTGAAGTGGGTTGACATGAGTTTCAAGTTATTTCCTTTGCATAGTTCTATAAGTCTTTCTCCATTTCTATTCGTTCTTTTGTGGGCTGGATATGGTCCTACAGTTTTGGAGTGTTTTCTCTCTCTTCCGATCTGAGCATTAAAATCTCCAAGTAAGATTTTTACATTAGAAGTGGGTATTTTTGATACTTCATGTTCGAGAGACTCCCAGTATTGGTCAACTTTGTTTGGGTTTTTCTTATTGTCTACATTAATGGGAGCATGGCAATTTATAAGGGTGTATGTTTTATTCAAACTGCGAAAGGACAAGATGGAAAGTCGATCATTTGGGGAGTAGAATTCTTGAACTGCATTCACAAATTTTGAATGAACTATGAAACCGGTTCCTAGGTGTGGAATACCCGCTCCTCCTCTAGCTCGATTTCTTCCAGGTTTGCCTTTGAAAATCCTAAAACCTTCGCTATCCATTACATTCTCATCGGTAAATCTTGTTTCTTGTAAGGCCAGAATCTGTATGTGGTAGTCATTTAAAACCTTGATCATTTGTTTTAGTTTTCCTGTTTTAAGTAGAGAGTTGATGTTGAGGGTACCAAAGAAGTATTTGTTCTTTTTCTTGAATTTTGATTTGACTGAATGACATGGTGCTTCGGGCTCTCCAGAATCCGTAGACCCGATTGCGCCGCTGGAAGCGACGGAGGATTGGTTACCCCCTGGAGTAGTTCC
>NW_007389860.1:0-1473 GCF_000475195.1 Diaphorina citri | reverse complement strand
GTAATAACTCTTGATTATGATTCAGCCATACTCGATCTGTGGTCAGTCAAGATTTTCTGTACGGTTACTCCTAAAGTTTTCAGAGCGGTCTGCTAAAATCTTTTCAGAGCGGTCTGCTGAGCTCTTCTGTGCAGCCCTTGGCAGCTTCAGCTAAGACATTATACCATAGGAGCTGATACTGAAAGTTAGTGAAATATGCTCGAATAATTTTCTCTCTAGGCTCAAGAATCTATTATAAGCTGTTTGATAGGATACACCTAGTTGATCTGGGTTTTCTTTGAAAGGAATTCTAACCACATATCTATTCTCTTGGGTATCAAAATAGTGAGTTTTGTTGAAATGGGCTTCAACTTCTGACTCTTCTTTACTGAATATGGGAGATGTAGATTTGATATCCTCATTTTCCCAAAACTTTTGAACTAATGTTTCCAAAGAGGTCTGATTTTTTATAAAACCACAAAATGTTTTTTGAGATGAGGTCTCTGAGCAATGATTGGCCTTACCTGTAATTATGTAACCCAGGGTGGTATTCAATGCAATCGGTCCATTAGAAGAGGTCTTACGGGTTCCAGGTAACAAGAGATAAGGATAAAGCGCACCACCAATCAATCCTTGAATTTTGCCGGGTACTGCAAATGAGTTGTCTGCCAATGGTAGGTCTTTAAACAGCTGCACCTGGTTGAGGCAAATATTGGTAGTAGGTAAATTATCCGTAATGTTTTCAACAACTAAAACCTCTACATTATAGCTATTTTTTGAATGTAGAGAGTTAATTGTCAAATTATCAATTTTTCCAAGTACCTGGTTGGTAGTGGTACCTAAACCAGCAACAACAACATTGTCAGATTTAACAGGTTTAAATCCCAATTCCTTGCAAAATTCAGATGATATAAAGTTACTTTGGGAACCACTGTCCAAAATAAATCTGCCCATTTTATAATTACCATCAACATCTTTAACATTTACCTTTACGGTGGATAATAATACCGTATGCATTCCTGGTGAACTGGAGGTTGAACAGAGGACATGACTTTTTTCTTGAACAAAGATTTAACAGGTTTAAATCCCAATTCCTTGCAAAATTCAGATGATATAAAGTTACTTTGGGAACCACTGTCCAAAATAAATCTGCCCGTTTTATAATTACCATCAACATCTTTAACATTTACCTTTACAGTGGATAATAATACCGTATGCATTCCTGGTGAACTGGAGGTTGAACAGAGGACATGACTTTTTTCTTGAGCATTGGCGTTTTGAGAAGCTGGTTTCTCTGTTGCAGTATTGTTGTTCTTCTGGGAAGAAATACTAAATGTATTTGTATTACCAAAGTGCAATAATGAATGGTGTTGCTTGGAACATTTACTACAATTATCTTTGGATGTGCAAGACTTGACAGTGTGTTTGTGACTAAGACAATTCAAACAAACCTTTTCATTCCGTACAACATTATAACGATCATGAGGTGTTAAT
>NW_007389859.1:0-1473 GCF_000475195.1 Diaphorina citri | reverse complement strand
TAACTATCACTCACTTTGGATCTTATGGGAGTCTGCAATGGGAAATCATAAAGGAATTCAAAGTTTTTTGTTCGGTGTGCTATGCATTGAAAATCGGAACATGGGGTTCACAAATTTATTTGGATTAAATATTCGAAGAAGTGTAGATTCGGTCATAGAATTGCTATTAAAAGGTCTTTTTTCATAGTTCTTTCGTATTTAAATGGGCAATTCGGTATACCTGCGTAACGTTCCATGAGTATAACTAGATCGTTTCAACTTCCACTCAACTCATTTCTGTAAAGCAATTCTTTATCCTTGTCAATTTTTTTCCTCAATCTCGGATTAAACTTTACGTTGTGTTCAGGTAAAACATTATGCAAATTATTAAGTTGCTGCTTTTGTTTGCCAATCCCTTTTCTATCGATTTTCATTTTAGTTTTGATCGGGGCTCGAATGCCTGATTTGTCTTTACCCAGCCCACTTTGTTTGGTCCATCCCGATTTGAGAAGTAATTGGAATCCTTTGTTCTCCTCGGGTATTGCATAGTCTACAGGTTTAACAAGTTTGTCTTCATTGCTTTCCATAGCTTTAAGTTGTTTATAAAACTGATGTACAGTGCTAAGCAAGTGAGTTTTTTTCATGATGATGTCCTGTAAATAGGGAAAGTAAGGTTGTGGTTATGTACTGGGGTAGGTTGGGCTAGAAAAAAAATCCAATCCTAGCCTAACCCAGTACATAACTACAACAAAATCTCTAAATTAGTAGGAGACAACAGTGAAATTGTGTTATAATAGCTAATAATTATCTTTCAAAGAACTTTAGGATTCTCCCTCCCCCTTTAAGGTTCTCTTTAACACCATGGTCCTCCAAAGGAAAGGATAGCACAAATATGTCTTGTATTCTATGTTTCAGGTCTCTACTACTATGGTCTGATGACTGTTGCATTTTTTGTGTTCATGATCTTTTCTGCTGTCGGAATCATTTATGGTATTCAACAAGAGCTGCGTGGTTTCCTACTTCCATGGCTTATTGGTATGGGCATCATTGTATTCTTCCAAACAGTCTGGCCCATTTGGTTAATGTATGCTTACTATATTTATGTGAGTATTCTAATTGTAACTAGTTTTCAATTAATAATGTTTTTACATTTTTTTTTTTTTTTAGTTTAAACTTGAGGTAGATAACAAATACATAGAAAACCAAGTTCCCACCAGACATTGCATTAACTCACCTTTCATTTTCTGGGGATTTGATATTTTTTGGATAGTTACTTAAAAGGAAATGCCAATAAGAATATTTTGACTGTGATTGGCTGGAGCATGACATACATGTGTACCTACATACCTACTCAATAGTGGAAAGAATTTAATATGTCCATCAATAAAATCTGTAAAATTGTTAACTCATTTTTTTTTTTGTATGTTCTAGATTCAAGTGTTCTTCTTTACCATCATCTATTGGCTTTGGGCAGCCTACAATGTAAGTTGATTT
>NW_007389858.1:0-1474 GCF_000475195.1 Diaphorina citri | reverse complement strand
CGACTGAAGTGTTATCTAAAACTTTCTCGCTTTGAGTCCATAGGTCGTCGCGAGAAATTTCGAGATCAGAGATCATTTGTGTGAGAAAATGTGAAAAAAATCCCCCCAAAACCTGGTTTTTTGGCTTTATTGTTTTCTGGACAAAATTTTCACCACCATTTTCGTGTTCCTGGTAAAAAGACGTTTAATTTGATATATAGGTCGACCAGGTTTGGATAAGTCCTTTTATGGGGGGGCAGACAGACAGACACCGAAGCGAATACAATAGCCCGTCCACTATACCTTTTTTATTACTATCGTAATAATAAAGGAAGGACGGGCTAAAAACCGACATGATAAGAAGAAAATCGGTCTTTTATCGAATTCAAGGTCAAAGGGGTTTTCTGGCTTTTTGGTTTTCTGGACAAAATTTGCACCACCACTTTCGTGTTCCTGGTAAAAAGACCTTTTTTTTTTCATTTTTCAAACATAGCAAAAGGTGCTCTCATTTATTTTTATATAATTACAATAAACAATTTCTTTAATTTGATATATAGGTCGACCAGGTTTGGATAAGTTCTTCTATGGGGACAGACATACCACACACAGACGACACCGAAGCGAATACAATAGTCCGTCCCTTATACCTTTTTATTACTATTGTAATAATAAAGGAAGGACGGACTATTAGGCGAGCGAGGAAAAGTTTTCTCTCCTGCAGTCTCTGCACTCTGTGTATTTCTTATGGAGATTTTAGCGATCATAAATTGATCATATCTCAGGATCGGTTTAGATTTTCGCAAAATCCTTTCTTATTGCACACCTAGACCATAAAAGGAATATTCCTACCAAATTTCAGCTTTCTAGGTGTTGTGGTTCTGGAGATAGAGCGATCAGTGTGTGAAATGTGAATGAGTGAATGGATCTTGTTTTTATAATATAAGATTCACAATCTCATGTCAAAGTGTTAGTTATAATCTCTGAACCCGAAGATTATTCGGACAGTCTCTAAATCTTATATTATAAGAACGAGATCTCTTTCTAGGTGTTGTGGTTCTGGAGATAGAGCGATCAGTGTGTGAAATGTGAATGAGTGAATGGATCTTGTTTTTATAATATAAGATTCACAATCTCATGTCAAAGTGTTAGTTATAATCTCTGAACCCGAAGATTATTCGGACAGTCTCTAAATCTTATATTATAAGAACGAGATCTTATATTATAAGAACGAGATCCATTCACTCATTCACATTTCATAGTTCCACACTGATCGCTCTATCTCAAGAATCACAAGACCTAGAAAGCTGAAATTTGATAGGACTATTCCTTTTATGGTCTAGGTGTGCAATAAGAAAGGATTTTGCGAAAATCTAAACCGATCCTGAGATATGATCAATTTTTGATCGCTAAAATCTCACCAAGAGAAATACACAGAGTGCAGAGACTGCGGGAGAGAAAACTTTTCCTCGCTCGCCTAATATTTGAGTTTCGTTTA
>NW_007389857.1:0-1474 GCF_000475195.1 Diaphorina citri | reverse complement strand
TAAGAGGTTCGTGTAACACGCCCCCCCCCCTCCAGAACGGCAAGTGGGAAATTACCTTCCGCCGAAGAACTAAGGGCTCTACAGGCCGATTAGGAACAAAACCTAATTTGTGTGTTGACCATTTTTGCCTATTATCAAAATTGGACGGAACCTTTCGAGAGTTATTTTGGGTGGAACAACCAAACACACGATTTTTTCTTCAGAGAAGTCCTTTCGCTTTCAGCGGAAAAAAAAAGTTGAGTATCGCTGCTATATAGAGTCTCAAAACCACCTGTTGTACCTACCCTAAATTTGGTATCTAATGGTGTCCATTTTGAGAACTTCCAGTTTAGTCTATCCTATTCTAGCTCTAATATCTATTTAATGCTACTACGTAGACGTACCTACGTACCTAATTTTTACTACCTATATTTGCCCGTGTCTATGTAGGTATAGCTACGAGAGCTAGGTAGTAGGTAGTATGTACCACTATCAAGTAAGGTAGTCTCATTTCTAATTACCTTCTCTATTACACGCTTCATTAGGAAAGGTTAAATGGTTAACTTCTTGCTGATGTAATCGTTGCTTTTTTTTTAGTTCTTACCTACTTAGGTATCACTCATTTGAATTTATTCTGGCTGTACTATTGATCGAGAGAAGTGAGTTCTTAAGTTTAAACTCGACGCGATGGTTCTATCCTTGTACGAATACCTAGGTACCTACTAGGTACAGAAAGATAGGTCAGTATAAAAAAGCTGATAGAAAAACAGAAGGAGATCTATTGTCCATTTTTTCTGACCATGACCGTGACCACTGGCGCCACAGAGGTAATAGCAAAGTTCTGGCGCGGCAAATTTTGAAAATTGCAACCTGGCGATTTCGTGATTTTGGTGTTAATTACAGTCATGATCCTAAGAAATCATTTGTACAAATCCTCATTCACCTTACTTATTGTAATCCGAAGATCTTTCTTGTTTTGATGAGCAAGACTTGTACTAAAACAAAGAACAATACAACTTTGAAATAATCTGCCGGAATCCTCATATCTCGTAGATACTAGACACGGGCTGTGCTGTAGAACGTCAAAAAGAAAACAGAAACTGCAGTTCAAAATAGAATATACCTTGTTTATCTTGCCAGAATTAGACTAAAAAGTCCCTTTATTCCCGCAGTCTAAAGTAAGGTCTTGGGTCTTGTATGCGCTTGATTTCATAGGTAAAGTGTACAATCTTTTAATTTATTAATATTGCTTGTTTTTTTTTTAATTTAAACTCCTGAAATACAGAGACTTTTATTCTCGTTTATTTACATATTTATACTCTTAGAATAGGACTGATAAGTCCCTTAAAACTAGTAGTAGGCTACTACTATTATTGTGGTCAAATTCTCAAACAATATTGAGGATAAAATTCCTTATCTCAGCTGGGATTAAACCCACGCCCTCCTGATTACCAGACGAGGGTCTTAACCACTAATATTTCCACCTGTTGTACCT
>NW_007389856.1:0-1474 GCF_000475195.1 Diaphorina citri | reverse complement strand
CGGAACGGCTGGCTTTTTCCTATCCTGTCTTCCTTCTCTCTTCGATTTCGAGGCGATAAGACCTCCAAACAAAGACTAGTTGAATCCTCTCTGACATAAGTTTTGAGTCCACTAGAATGGAAAGTGTCCTAGTGAGTAAACAAGAAACACTGAAAACTGTGCGCACATCTGCCCCTCCTCCAGAAAAGAAGGAAGCACAAAAACCACCAAGCTTCCCGATTTTTATTCCAGAATTTCACATTCATTTTGGAAAATTCCAGTCTGGAACACAGTCGCTCCAGGAAATCTTTCGAACTTAACTTACTTTTGTGCTTTTCAAGAATTCTCCAGGATCGAAATAGATTTCGTAGGAAAATTCGGGAACCTTTGAATACGAGCCCGTATTACTAAAATCAGAGAACCTTTTTTGAAAAAATGCCTTTATTTATTTTGAAAATAGAATGTTAACTTTAAACTATTTTTTTTCGAATTAAGAGTCTAATTCTTTTTCTAAATTTTATTTTTAAAGGATGAACTCGGTAGAAATACGCTTATTTTAGTTCTTAGATTTTGCCTTTTTGCTCAACTCGTTTTTATACAGCTAAGAAAATTGAAAGTGAGAACTTAAAATAATAATTACCCAAGGTAAGTTTTTTTTTCAACAATATTTGTCCTATTTCTAGGTACCTACCTACTACCTACCTTCGTATTCACATGTTTATAACACCACTTTCTAAGTTCTTTGCTTTTCCATTGCTAATTACTAGGTAAGGTCCCCTTCAATTCTTTTAGATCCATCCCTAAATCCTTAACATCAGTTTTTTTCCCCCCCACAAGATTGACAAGCACAACCTTCCTCTTCCTCTTTTACTAATATTATTCAAAGAACATAATTATTCTAGAAAGGTTTGTCTGGTTGGGTTACCTTAAACAGGGCCGAATTTCCCTTGCTAAATAAATAGCAAAGATTGAGTGCGAAGGGCATCCACTCGTGAAATTTGTAGCCAAAACCAAAAGTGAGCCCAAAGCAATCACCCTAGTTAGGGCTGATTGAGAGGCTGACGAAAAACGCCGACCCCGTCCGAACACGGGAAAAGGCGACGAAAAAGAAGAACATACCTTAATTATTCTAGAGAACCATTTATTGACCTATTCTTAACCTTTGCCTCTGGTAATTCGTCATTTATACCTATCGTCCTAACTCTGTTTCAGCCACAAAAAGCCGCCATGGAAGAAATCGAGATGCAGAAACCATCTACCAAACCCAGAACTTCTGGTATGAGACCGATCTATAGGTTTGAAATACCGAACCAGACAGACAAGAAGACGAAGAAGAACAAGAAAACGAAGAAACTTGGTAAGTGACTGAATTTTTTTTTGTTTTCAGAGTTTTGACAGAGGGAACTGTAATTGCTAAGGTCTTATCGTCCCGAAATCGACGAGAGAAGGAAGACAGGATAGGAGAAAGCCAGCCGTTCCGAGAACGAACATTATC
>NW_007389855.1:0-1474 GCF_000475195.1 Diaphorina citri | reverse complement strand
CCACTCTCCCTCTCTCTCTCTCTCTCTCTCTCTCCCACTCTCCCTCTCCTTCTCTCTCTCACTCTAAATGCTAGCCTCACTATGGGTAGATACCCCATTAAAATATTTTGTCCTCTCTCTCTTTTCCTATTTACACCTCCCCTTCTCTCCCTATCTCACTTTTTCCTTCCTCTCTCTCTCTCTCCCTCCCCTTCTACTCCCTCTCGTAAGGGAGTTTTACACTCAATCAGATTTCAAACTGTGATCGTGTGAATGAGGGAGAGAGCGAGAGCGAGAGAGAGAGAGAAATCAGAGTTAGGGTGAGAGAGAGAGAAAAATCAGAGTTAAAGAGAGAGAGAGAAGGACAGAGAGAGAGGGACAGAGTTAGGGTGAGAGAGAGAGAAAAATCAGAGTTAAAGAGAGAGAGAGAAGGACAGAGAGAGAGGGACAGAGTTAGGGTGAGAGAGAGAGAGAGAGAGACAGAGTTAGGGTGTGTGAGAGAGAGAGACAGAGTTAGGGTGAGAGAGAGGGACAGAGAGAGAGAGAGAGAAGTAGAAGCGGAGTGAGTGGGGCGGATAGGCTTTGTACTAGAGTGCATAGTGAAGAGATTGGTGTTCCGCGAGCTGACGGCAAGGGTTCCGCGAGATATTTTGGAAAAATCATACACTAGATAAAATTCAGTTTCAAAACGACCATATTAGACTAGTAAAAGTGGGAGAGATAAAGTGTGCATGATAGCAATCATTTTCCACAGACTGTTACCAAAATTTGTCGTAAGTCATAGGTACCTATGTAGATAAGTAGGTACCTACATGGTGTTTTCTTTTTCTTCATTTTCTTCCTTTTGGTTTAGCGTCAGTGTACAAGTGCTAATCTACCCCCCTCCCCCCTTTGCCTGACAGATCTGGGTCTGAAGCTCCTGACAGAAGCAATCTTGAAAGTTCAGGGTTCCGCAAAGATGTTCACCTTTTGAAAAGGGTTCCGCGGGCCAAACTAATTAAGAAACACTGGACTAGAGTATACTTTAGTGTATATGTTTGTTTATTTACTACAAGACTACATATCCACAATTATTGAGGACATTGGTCATTGTTCACTACGTCTGTAAAAATTTGATTGGTATTCTATGACTACAGAGGACATGTCCACAATTGTAGACATTGGCAATGAGGAGAATAGGTGGGAAAGATTTGGGTTTTGGGGTGAAATTGGATAAATGTATCTGAGAAATTGAGAATATAGGAAATATTTGAGGTGAAATCGGTCGAAGGTACAGGATAAAACCGCGTGTGAAGTCTGGTGTTGTTCTCGGAACGCTGGCTTTAGACGGGCTTTCAAGTGTTTCAACGGCGTTTTACAAATAGGTAGGTAGGTACGTACCTACCTATGTACCTATGAGATTTTAGATTTCATGATTTTACTCATTTTCTATATTTCTACAGTCCAAATTTGTATGAACGCCTGAATAAAGTTTTAGATATGCAATACGCCAAAC
>NW_007389854.1:0-1474 GCF_000475195.1 Diaphorina citri | reverse complement strand
TTGATATGATATGCTGGGTTAAGCTCCATTCACCATTCATAGGTCATCATGAATTTCAAACCCATTCCTTCTTCAAATAATTGTCCTTCATCTATGTCTATGGGCTTCAACGAGTTAGGACAATGCCCTATCCGAAAAAGGTTTCGTTAGGTCAGTACTCAGTACACTCATTGGCAGGCGTGACTACCAGATGACTCTCATGAAAGTTCAAACCTTCGTCCGTGAACCCTTAGACAAAACCATGAAACCATCGTATTATTTCTTGAGGAAAATCTTCAAACCCAGAACGGTCACAGTCAGAATGAATCATTGGAAAGTTGGAATTTGAACCTTGTCGGTTTGCTGTCGTTCGTCAGATGCAATGACATTCCCAGGGCAATGACAAAGAGTCTGTAGCATAGCTCAACCAAGCTCCTTGCACACTATGGTTCTTGATATTTTATTCGTGAAAATCAACCATTTCAAAACTATGAAGTTTCTGTTTCATGGTTCACATCTACTGCAACGGCCGTGTAAGTTCTTTGGAAACATTCCCTGAAGTTCAAGCAACTTTCCGCGTGGTTAGTGGTAGTCAATTTCCGTCACTAAAAACCTCAGCTTTAAAAAAATCCAGATGATCAATCAGAATTCTGCAATTTCGAATGCCATTAAGTTCGACAAAGCGAAAGGATGGCTCCTTTTGGAGAACTACACCCTTTATACCTATTCCCTTAGCGTGCGACATAGCAGCATCCTCTACCTGCATGCTAGTATGTTAATGTTTTTGGCATATTAAATTCAATCTCTGCTAACTTTCACAAAGCTTAAAGAACATTCCCTGAAGTTCAAGCAACTTTCCGCGTGGTTAGTGGTAGTCAATTTCCGTCACTAAAAACCTCAGCTTTAAAAAAATCCAGACGATCAATCAGAATTCCGCAATTTCGAATGCCAGTAAGTTCGACAAAACGAAAGGATGGCTCCTTTTGGAGAACTACACCCTTTACCTTAGCGTGCGACATAGCAGCATCCTCTACCTACATGCTAGTATAGTTAATGTTTTTGGCATATTAAATTCAATCTCTGTTAACTTTCACAAAGCTTAAAGAATCAGCTTTCTTCCCGATCCTCCGGTCATGTCAATCCCCAGATTTTCACAAACTTTCACCAAGCTTAACCAATCAGCTTTCTTCACACTTCTCCGGTCATGTCAATCCCCAGATTTTCACAAACTTTCACCAAGCTTAACCAATCAGCTTTCTTCACAATTCTCCGGTCATGTCAATCCCCAGATTTTCACAAACTTTCACAAAGCTTAACGAATCAGCTTTCTTCCCAATTCTCCGGTCATGTCACGTCACATCACGTCACGACGATCCCCAGATTTCCACCGTGTGAAACCAGCCTTCCCTTGTTTACAATTATTCATAATCCTAGATGCAAATATTTCAATTCGAGAGCGAGAGTCATTATTGTTTGCATTAAATCCTCACGTTTG
>NW_007389853.1:0-1474 GCF_000475195.1 Diaphorina citri | reverse complement strand
TTATGGAATATATCGGATATGTTTGAAATTGAATACCCTACGTGCAGAAAATCTATTTTATCCTCGCATTTGAATGACGAAATTCAGCAAATACCTGGAGGTAGATTGATGATAGGGTATGGAAAGGTATGTGTCTGACTGTCTGATGTTGTCTAATATTACTAGATCCTTTGGCAGAACATAAAACGGATGGAGCATTTTTGGCGTAAATGGTTACTTCACGAAAAGGCTAACGGCTAGCAACGAAAGCCTAGAAGAAAAAGAAAAATTCCGTTGGTCCTCATTTTTCCTGCTCTATGACTTTGAAACATCACCCAAGTAAGCGCAACCGATCTATTCTCTTTCTATCCGCCCCTATATCATAGAAAACTCTCAATGTGTTTTTTCAGCAGTTACATAGATACGTAGGTACATATCCTACCTATTTAAACTGTTAAACTCCCATTTTCTCCGATCGAAGAAAAGCCAGAATGGAAAAAGCTTCCTCACATGGCCCCATTCCCCTCCTCTTTCTATTAATGACACAATCATTTCAAGGATAAAATTGAAAACGTGTGGCAAATTAGTCTTCGTTCAACTTGCTTTCACCACCTTCCTCCTCCTCCGCTTTCTTTTTAGACTACTTCTCCTTTTCCTCCTTCTCTTCATCTTGCTTCTTCTACGATTATTGCATTCTTTAGTCCCCTTCTTCTCCTCCACTTTCTTCTTCTTCTTCTTCTTCTTCTTCTTCTTCTTCTTCTACTTCTCTTTCTCCTCTTTATCCTGCTTCTCTTCCGCTCTTTTGGATTCTTTAGTCTCCTTCTCCTTCTTCTCCTCCTCTTCCTTTTCCTCTCTTCCTTCTTCACCTTACTCCTGAAACTTCCTTCTCCTTCCATTGCTCTCTCTCTGCTTCCCCCTCCGCTTTCTTTTCAATCTACTTCTCCTTTTCCTCCTTCTCTTCATCCTGCTTCTTCTACGATTATTGCATTCTTTAGTCCCATTCTTCTCCTCCACTTTCTTCTTCTTCTACTTCTCTTTCTCCTCTTTATCCTGCTTCTCTTCCGCTCTTTTGGATTCTTTAGTCTCCTTCTTCTCCTCCTCTTCCTTTTCCTCTCTTCCTTCTTCACCTTACTCCTGAAACTTCCTTCTCCTTCCATTGCTCTCTCTCTGCTTCCTTCAGTCTCTTTTTTCTCATCTTCCTTTTTATCCTCTCCCTTCTGATTCTTTGGCCTCCTGCGCCCTATTCGATTGTCCTTTCTCCTTCGCTTCTTGGTCCTCCTTCTTCTTTATCCAGTTATCCTTCCCATCTTCCCATTTCTCTTTCTCATTTCCCCTCCGCTTGTTTTTCCTCAGATCCTCGTCCTAGTACCATTCTTTACCATCTTTTTATTTTCATTCTTTTCCATTTCCACTTTTATCCAATTGTCCTACCTCCATTTCTACTTTGGTCCTCTCTTCATCCGTCTATACGCGTCTTTCTTAAGTTCCCCAAACG
>NW_007389852.1:0-1474 GCF_000475195.1 Diaphorina citri | reverse complement strand
CAAAGAACAAAAAATAGAATTTCAGTTGTTCAAAATCAAAGCTTAGTAGAGGCAACGAAGCACCTTCAATATGAGTCTCCAAAAATAATAATAAAAAAATCTATTGGATTTCGGGCTTGACCAAACTTTCTAGGGCTCTGAAGGAGCCTTTTTTTCCGAGTTCTACAGATTAAAAAGCCATTCATCAAGTAGAAGTATTTAATAGCCCTAAGTAAAATACCTGGATTAGTTTTCCAACACGGTTCATACTGAATGAGATACGTAATCATGTCCTGTTGTTCTGGAATCATGAGATCGGAAAGATATTGATCCTCGTCAAAATCATCTTGTTCCTGTTTCCAACTCAGCTGAGTCCGATCCTTGAGTGAAGTGTTATCGGGGTCCGTAATGTCGAGGACTTCACTGAACTCATCCTGGGGAGAGAAAGAAGGGAAGGTTTGGTTAAACAGCCCTCAGTTATATTTTGACACATTATTCTCAATCTGTCCAAAGGTAATCTCCTTGATTCTCGAGATTTCTTTTATCTTCTACCATCGTCAATTGCAAAATCGACACTCCATTATTCTAGAAAACCTAGGTGGAATCATGAGATCGGAAAGATATTGATCCTCGTCAAAATCATCTTGTTCCTGTTTCCAACTCAGCTGAGTTCGATCCTTGAGTGAAGTGTTATCGGGGTCCGTAATGTCGAGGACTTCACTGAACTCATCCTGGGGAGAGAAAGAAGGCAAGGTTTGGTTAAACAGCCCTCAGTTATATATTGACACATTATTCTCAATCTGTCTAAAGGTAATCTCCTTGATTCTCGACATTTCTTATCTTTTATCTTCTACCATCGTCAATTGCAAAATCGACACTCCATTATTCTAGAAAACCTAGCTATAACCCTATGTACAATATTCAAATTGCACCAATAACTGAAGATGATAAATAGATCTTTATCAACTTTATATTTGTTCTTAATATAGGACATTGTCAGACAAGGGGCGAGGCTTTAAGTACAGCAGCTTTCTTGAGTTGAATGATTTCCTCTCTATAAACCTGTATAAGGCAATGAGTCTCATCATTTTCACACTTCTTCCTAGTCATATGGTATTAAGTTATTATAACATGTATGGTCACGGAGGTCAACCAGCATCAACTTGTCTACAACCAGAACAATTGCCATTCGGTTTTGATTCTGTAAATGCGTTAACCCTGTCCGTGCCGTGTGGTCAATATGTGACGACTGCCAAGTTGTTTCTTATGGGCACCTTGTGTAAACTGCACATAGTCAATCAAACACTCTAAGCGAAACAATGCGTTTTCCTTTGATTTTCAAACAGGTATCTTATTAGGATATTAGGAAACAGGTATACCGCGAACAAACGCGGATACCGCGAACAAACGCGGATACCGCGAACAAACGCGGATACCGCCAACTAACGCGGATACCGCGAACGAACTGTGGATGCCGCGCAGCGCATGCCCATAC
>NW_007389851.1:0-1474 GCF_000475195.1 Diaphorina citri | reverse complement strand
CTCGGAAAATTGTTCAACTTTGAAAAAAAAAAAAAAAAAAAATGTGTACCTTAATTTTGATACCCATAAACTTTACATGGAACGCACAGTTTAGGAGTTATTATAAGCGAAAAACTGACTCGATGGTAGGTTCTCCGTTGTGGTTACCTACTTAGGAGTACGAGAGGTCTGTATCATTTTCATAGGTTTAGATTTTCAGACGGTATCGCCTGACTACGCCTCCAATGTAATTCTTATGTAAATAGTTCCATAATTCTGTATAAGTAGCGGATAAGAGGTAGAAAAAAATGACAAATAGGTACCTACCTATCTATCAGATGAATATTACAAAATGAAATTGTGACATGCAACGTAAAATGACATCATGACATAATGTGAACTGCTCCGTGTATACCATCCTTGTTATATCTCTCTCTCTCTTTCCCTCTCCCTTTCTTCTCTCTCTCTCTCTCTTTCTCTCTGTCTCTCTATCTCTCTTTCTTTCTCTCTCTCTCTGTCTCTCTATCTCTCTTTCTTTCTCTCTCTCTCTCTCTCTGTCTCTCTATCTCTCTTTATACCATCCTTGTTATATCTCTCTCTCTCTCTCTTTCCCTCTCCCTTTCTTCTCTCACTCTCTCTCTCTCTTTCTCTCTGTCTCTCTATCTCTCTTTCTTTCTCTCTCTCTCTCTCTCTGTCTCTCTATCTCTCTTTCTTTCTCTCTCTCTTTCTTTCTCTCTCTCTCTCTTTCCCTCTCCCTTTCTTCTCTCTCTCTCTCTTTTTCTCTCTAGCTCGTCTCTCTTCCCTTTCTCTCTCCCATTTCTGTCTTCATTCCTCTTCCTCTCACTCCCTTTCTCTTTCTCTCTCTCCCAAACGCTATCTATTTCTTTGACTGACTTTGGCTTCTTTCTCAGTCCCTCCCCTCTCTCTCTCTCTCCTCCTACAATACGTAGCTCGGTATCAGATTGTTCGCCAGTTTACTCAAATGAGAACTTACTTCGAATCTGCTGACAAAAGAAAGCTATAGCTTACATTGGAGAAGTTAGCTTACACAAAAGAGGTAACAGCTTACACTCGCTTGTAGATGTGAGATGATGATTTAGTTAGGTCATGAATGAAAAGAGAACACTCTTTTACTCTTGTAGATGTGAGATGATGATTTAGTTAAATCATGAATAAAAAGAGAAGTCTCTTTTACTCAGAGAGAGAGAGAGAGAGAGAGAGAGAGAGAGAGAGAGAGAGATAAAGCAATAAAAGTAAAGAGAGGAAAGAAAGAGAGAGATACCTACAAACTACAAAGAGAGTGAAAAAAAGGAGAGATAACGATAAAGATGAGACAGATAAGGTCTCTCTCTCATACAACAATAAGCAATAAGTACCTATAAGTAGTGTTTGATTTAGACCAGTGTTTCCCAAACTAGGGGCCATAAAGGCCTTCATGACCCCCGGGAAGATGACATAAAATACAGTAAAGGGGCCACGCACCGTTCACAATTAA
>NW_007389850.1:0-1474 GCF_000475195.1 Diaphorina citri | reverse complement strand
TTTCTTTTGCCTCGCTAAGTTAGGGGACTACTTTCTTTTGCTAGCTCAAACAAGTATTTATAATTATGTCGAATTTCAACCAACATCCCTATTCTAATTCATGTGTGTAGGCAGGTAAGGCACCATTATTTGACTCTAATCCACTTTGAGTTGGGATAATGGACGGCAACCAACATCCCTATTCTAATTCATGTTTGTAGGCAGGTAAGGCACCATTATTTGACTCTAATCCACTTTGACTTGGGATAATGGACTGGAGCCAATATTGCCCTCCATTTTTTGCAACTATTTGTTTTAGTCATTTCACGTATACCGATCTCTTTCAAGCAATATTATTATGATTACAACCACTAAAGCCCAAACATAGTGTATTTTCTTTTGAGGACACTTTCGGAAGTGGAACCTATTCCGATTTCACTCCATCTTAGATTCCCTAGCCTAGGGTTTAGTACAGGCGCCATTTCAGTTTCCAAAAGGGAAGTGGTTCCGTTCCCCGAAAGATTCCCCAAAGGAAAATACACCTAATATTTACCTCTTTTTGCTATCATGTTCCTTTTGAATTTTTTTTTATTTCGCATTACATTTTTACAGAATCTCCCCTTCATTTTTGTTGCATGTTTGTACTTAGTTTGATTCAGTATTTTTGACTTTCTTTTACATATCTGATTTCAATGTTCTTATTAGTTTTTATTTTCTATTTTTCATGTCTGATTTCAATGTTCTTCTTAGTTTTTACTTTCTATTTTTCATGTCTGATTTCAGAATCTCCCCTTCATTTTTGTTGCATGTTTGTACTTAGTTTGATTCAGTATTTTTGACTTTCTTTTACATATCTGATTTCAATGTTCTTTTTAGTTTTTACTTTCTATTTTTCATGTCTGATTTCAATGTTCTTAATAGTTTTTTACTTTCTATTTTTCATCTTGCGCTCACGATTTCCTATATTTTTCTTCTAATCTTTGATCTCTGTGTTTAAGATCTCTTTTGTGTTCGAAAGAAAATGAACCCGACTCCTTTACTGTTTGTCAACTTTGTATTTTCTTTTGCACATTTAATTCCTCAAAAGAAAAGGAAATCACATTAAATTTGTTTGATGAACACTTGGGCCGGGGACCACAAAGTGAGTTTAAACTCCGTTTAAGTTTTAATCTCGGTTTAAGCAATCTTAAACCGAGCAATCCAAAAATTGTATACATTTTTTTTTTTTTATCAACTAATCAACCAATCAGATTACCTAATCCGAGATTAAAACTGAAACTTAGTTTAACATCACTTTGTGGCCCCCGACCTTATCAGACTTTGAGATGTTTCTGTTCATTAAATAATTGCATTTCCCCATTTTGTTTTTTCGTTGTTTTCTAGTTTTTACGTCTCACTCTCGTTAATTTAGTAGATTTGTGCAGGGTGAAATAAACGGTAAATCTAAGACCACTTGAAATTTGATCCTATTTTTGTTAATAAAATTATAATTAAA
>NW_007389849.1:0-1474 GCF_000475195.1 Diaphorina citri | reverse complement strand
TCAAGTACCCACGTTACTGAAGCCCACCTCTGTGGCCGAGTGGTCAAGAGCACTGCCTCTCAACCTGGAGGTGCTGGGCTCGAAATATTTCTTACCAAACTTTTCCATTCTTAATTTAAGAGGCATGAGTGTAAATAGGTAATAATATCTAATTTAGTGGTAAAAAATATACCTAAATAGATAGGTACCTACCGAAAGTTCCTGTGAAGGACTCACAAAGGTCATTCGTTTGTTCACTTTTTTTTTTGAGAATTTCACCACATAATAATGGAGCTTTAAGGGTTAGGTGGTAGAGAACGCCTAAAGCGTTAACCTCGCCTAGCGAATAGGCATTCAGAATTTTTCCACTTTTCTATTCTCATCTTCTCAATAAATACTTTGGTAATATCTGGATGGGTGATTATCCGATTTTTACCAAATTGTTACAGTCGCGTCCTTGGACCATACCGGGATAGCATACATGATATCTGGATGGGTGACTATCCGATTTTTACCAAATTGTTACAGTCGCGTCCTTGGACCATACCGGGATAGCATACCGTACTTTGGTTAATATCTGGATGGGATGATCCGATTTTTACCAAATTGTTACAGTCGCGTCCTTGGACCATACCGGGATAGCATACCAAATTTCATTTCTCTACGACAAATCGTTCTTGAGATATTTTGTTCACAACTTTCTACTTTTTCCCATTTAAACCTGTAGTACGTAGTACGTACAGACCATGAGACAAACCGGTCTTGAGATATTTTGTATACAACCTTTTCCCATTTAAACCTGTGGTACATACATACGTACAGACCATGGGACAAAAACTACTTTTTTGACATCAGGGGATCCCAAAACGGATATTTCCAACCATTTCCCGATTTTGAAAATTTGGACCGATTGCAATACTTTATACTGTTTATACTTTCATTACTAGTATAGCCCGCTATACTGTAGTAATAGGAAGTAAAAAAGGGCGAAGTTATTTTTAATCGATTTCTCAGAACTTCCAAGCGGCTTTACCCGTCACCCGTGAATCAAACAAAAGCTTTTTTTTTTTATCAAGAGGTAAATATTATAGGATCATATGAAGCTTTTTATCAAGAGATAAATAGAGTAGGATCATCGCAAACGTTGTTTACAATCGGAAAGTTCATTTGATATTTGATTCGAATCAACAATATTATTTCTATGCAAGGGTAAAGCAGAAAAACAATGGATTTTATCTATTCCATTTTCGTTTTATTTGACTTTATACAGCTTCCATTAGCATAAATCATTCCACCCAGATATTTGAAATGTTCTACTTGCTCTAGTTCTTCTCCTTCTAGTTTCAAGCTTATGTATTAGAAACTGGATAAAATTCCAGTCGAACTAAAAGGTGACTCAATAATGCTTAGTGCCATGAATAATCAAACAAACATAATTTTAAATTGGGTAAAAGTGTATTTTAATTTAATTAATGATTTTATTGGAATATTTTGA
>NW_007389848.1:0-1474 GCF_000475195.1 Diaphorina citri | reverse complement strand
CTGGTGTAATCACTCCATGCATCTTTATCAAATGTTATCATCATAACCTACCTCAATCTTTCAGTTTAACTTGAAGTTAACCATTTGTTATCTGTAAGGTAGCAAGTGATAATATTTTGTATTTGTTCTAAATAACCAACCGTTTTCTTTGAATTTCAAACCGGTTTTTGGTGTTGTTTTGGAAATAAAATTTAGTTATTCTGCGAGTTTTCAGTTGAAATTTTAATTTTGAAGATCTCAACAGGTAGCAAGTGATAATATTTTGTATTTGTTCTAAATAACCAACCGTTTTCTTTGAATTTCAAACCGGTTTTTGGTGTTCTCTGGTGTAATCACTCCATGTATCTTTATCAAATGTTATCATCATAACCTACCTCAATCTTTCAGTTTAACTTGAAGTTTCCATTTCTTATCTGTAAATATTTAATCTGATAATCACTTTAATTGAATTTATTGTTTATTAACCTTATCCATGAATTTTGTTCTAATTATTTTTCTCTAATCATATCTACCTACTGTAATGTAAATTTTTATCAACAAGTTGTTTTTTGGAAATAAAATTTAGTTATTCTGCGAGTTTTCAGTTGAAATTTTAATTTTGAAGATCTCAACAGGTAGCAAGTGATAATATTTTGTATTTGTTCTAAATAACCAACCGTTTTCTTTGAATTTCAAACCGGTTTTTGATGTTCTCTGGTGTAATCACTCCACACATCTTTATCAAAGTGATAATATTCCTCTATTTGTTCTAAATAACCAACCGTTTTCTTTGAATTTCAAACCGGTTTTGATGTTCTCTGGAGTAATCACTCCATGCATCTTTATCAAATGTTATCATCTTAACCTACCTCAATCTTTCAGTTTAACTTGAAGTTTAACCATTTATTATCTGTAAATATTTAATCTGATAATTACTTGTTGAATTTATTGTTTATTAACCTTATCCATGAATTTTTTTCTAATCAATTTTTCTCTAATCATATCTACCTACCATAAAAACAATCGTTTTTTCTTTACTGAATAATCCAGTTCAAATACCTACCTAGATTTTTTCTATAAACATTTTTATCTTATTTTGCTAATTTGCAATCCCTTTTATTTTTGTAAATAATTCTTATAATCAAGTACCTAGTTAACTTTGTCTTTCTCATTTACCAAGTAAAAGTTAATGAAACTACATTTCCTGTTTAATTTTATCTTTTTTATAATCAAACCTGATTAATTTTGTCTCTTCTCTTAATTATCTGAATGTAATTTAATCATATTTCATGAATTTAACCCATTTTCTAAAAACTTTTTTTGAGTTGAACCGTGGAACGGTTTTCGTCTTTAGGTAAACTCCAAAGAGTATTCGCATATGTCTTGCGCTTCATTGATGCGTGCCGAAAACGTCGCCCTTCAGAAATCTCTTTATCGCTGTCTGAGTTGGATCATGCTCTTAAAGCGGTCATCCGCGTTACTCAGAAACATTATC
>NW_007389847.1:0-1475 GCF_000475195.1 Diaphorina citri | reverse complement strand
CCCCCTTGTTAGTTGTTACACTTCGCTCTATCACACTTCCTGACTAATCTAAACTTACTTTTGTTCTGGTTTGATTTCAGGTTCAAATGTTGACGAGATGACACACTTCTATTAGAAACTGGTAAGTTTTCACCCTCACATCACATCTACCTACTGGGCTGGGAATTGTTCATTACCAGTTATATGAATATGAACCGTGTTCTCACCTGGTTTTGAGCTAAGCAACATTGCGCGTGGTTAGTATCTGGACGGGTGACTGTCTCGTGAGGATAATGAGGGTGGTGGTTGAAACGGAAAATAGCCATTTGATAATGTTTCGGAAGAACTGCTTTAAGTATATAAGTTTGTACATTACTTCGTATAAGTTTTAACCTAGACCTAGGATTTAAGAACTAAACCTTCACATTAATCTGTAGACTCACAGGAACCTAGAACATGAGGTATTGTACATCTACTCATTTCTGTATAGGTATCTATTGTGGTAAGTTGATTTTGGTAGGTTACCTACTTGAAGATTTTACAAAGTAGGTCTTGGTGATTACTCTCTTGCTAATGACAATCTGATGAATCTGTTGTACCTTAGTGCAGCTAATCATCTAATATGACTCACCATAATGTACCACATCATCATCATCATCTCACGCTATCCATCCAACATCTAAATTCTAATTCTAACCTATCTCTACAGCGGGAATCAGAATATTCGATATACCGGTACTTCATCTGACTTGGGTAATGGTTATGAATTTATGATCCTTCTCAGTTTTTTGGTGATTTAAAAAAAAGTCGATACCTATTCGTCGTATTATATTACCAGAAATGTTAATCAAACTCCAGTACTTTATTACTTAGATCCAGGCATGAGGTAGGTATGGCTTCTTCAGTTGATATCTATTGTGGTAAGTTGATTTTGGTAGGTTACCTACTTGAAGATTTCACAAAGTAGGTCTTGGTGATTACTCTCTTGCTAATGACAATCTGATGATTCTGTTGTACCTTAGTGCAGCTAATCATCTAATATGACTCACCATAATGTACCACATCATCATCATCATCATCATCATCATCATCATCATCATCATCATCATCATCATCATCATCATCATCTCACGCTATCCATCCAACATCTAAATTCTAACCTATCTCTACAGGGGGAATCAGAATATTTGATATACCGGTACTTCATCTGACCTGGGTCATGGTTATGATCCTTCTCAGTTTTTTGATGATTTTTAAAAAAAAGTCGATACCTATTCGTCGTATTACATTACCAGAAATGTTAATCAAACTCCGTACCTTATTACTTATTACTTAGATCCAGGCATGAGGTAGGTATGGCTTCTTCAGTTGGACTCAGGAACAATGGAAGGGAACAAATGTCCATGACTTGAACAAAGTAACTTCATCTAAATCTAATTGACAGTTATATCGTTTGCCAGGATGAAATCTAAATCCAGATACCTCGTTTACCCTGT
>NW_007389846.1:0-1475 GCF_000475195.1 Diaphorina citri | reverse complement strand
AGGCAACCGACTGGCTTTCTATCCTGTGCTCCTACTCTCCGATTTCGGGACGATAAGACCTCCGTTTTTACCATTCCCTCTCTCAAACATCTGACAAAATAGCCTTAAAGAGTCTTTAGAATGCTTTAAAAGGTCTCCTGATTTTTCAAAAGCAAACACTGACACTGATCTTCAATAATAGAGAGTTCTTCGTATCTCTCCCAAAAAGCCTCCTCGAACCCTCAAAATCTTTCGCTTTTTTAGAGGGACTCAAGGACTTCAGTTTAAGCTGCCGTTAACGTTTTAAATCACACCCTTATCTTTCCAGGCAGGTGTTGTTAAAGCGTTTACATTTCTGAATTCGTCGTTACAAGAGAGAGGACAAACAGTTAAATATTTATTTTCATTTTAACAGTTTTTTTTCGTTTTAATGAAGCAGAATAGATTAACACTTCGGCACGCCCAAGAATCTAAATCAAAATATTTAAGAGAAAACTGTAGAGCAAGAGGAGAGGGATGGGGACGAAAAAATAACGAGAAAAGAAAGCAAAAGCTAAGAAAAAAGAGATTAAGAGAAAACTGTAGAGCAAGAGGAGAGGGATGGAGACGAAAAATAACGAGAAAAGAAAGCAAAAGCCAAGAAAAAAGAGAAAACTAAGAGGGAGAGAGGGAAGGAATTACAGGGAAATAATAGAGGGAGGACGAAAGAGGAGGGAGGGGGAGAAATAGGGGGAAAGAAGAGGGAGGGAGAGAGAGAGAGAGAGAGAGAGAGAGGAGCGAGAAGAGAGGGAGGAAAGAGAGAACACTAAACGAGGCTTTTTTTGTGAACAAGTAGAAAAGTGAGTTTTATGAATGACTCACTGAAAAGCTGTGCTTTTGGAACACAGGCCTTTCATTCCTCAGGTGGCATACTAGACATATTGGAGTGTAATCAAATGACAGTAGAAAACATATATATAAATGAGTGGATTGCATGGTCATATTGATGAGATTGAATATTGAACACAAGGGACATGAACTTACACGAAGGATATTATTATATGAATCAAAATCGATAGAGAGATCTAATATGTAACTTCGATAGCAATTTATATTCTTGCAATATCAGAAGAGTAATGAGATGGAGAAAAATGGGAGTTTGTATGGACGGATGGCTATAAGGAAAGGAGGGAAGGAGAGAGATAAATGAAGGAGGAAAAAGAACCTTTCATACCCTGGTGACATGAGAGAAAAAATGGAAAATCTTGGACAGTCAATAATAAAACGTAAATAACGTGCAGTCCAATGCAAAGGCACTGTTTTGCATAAGGTCGTGATCAGTGATCATGGTTACCCATAAACACAACAGTATCATACTGTTCCTAAAGTTCCCGAAAAGTTCCAGATAAGACTTAAAACAGGTCAAGTTATGTAGGTTAGGTCCTGAAACGCAAGAGATAAATAAAAAAAAAGGAAAAACTAGACCAAAGGTACCGGCTACCGGTAAAAGTCGGAAG
>NW_007389845.1:0-1475 GCF_000475195.1 Diaphorina citri | reverse complement strand
TACTGATATTAGAGAATGTTTGCAAAAATGATTATAGAATATGTAGATAATTTAAATGCAAACATAATTTAATTTTAAATAGGTAGGTAAATAGGTAAGTTTTTGAACATTAATTTTCAAGTCTTTTTATAGAGGTACCTACCTAGTAAGTACCTACCTGAATATTTAGTTATGGCGTTGTATTCACACTCCAAGTTTGTATTTTTTGGTTACCGATAACACCGCAAGATGGTAGGTAAGTAGCTTGCCATAATACCATATTTATTATCTTTACCCATATCTTTAACCATTTATCAGTCATTTTCTCACGTTATTTTCATGCAGTTCAGGAAAGCTAACTTGGAGGGTAGCGCGTCTATCTTTTAAGCGCTAAGTTGCGGGTTTGATTCTCGCTCGGAGCGACTTTATCCCAAACGGATAAGATAAGCGCTAGGTCTAGGCCGCGATTTTAATTCCCGCCCGCTGTGGATTTATCCTAAACGGATAATGCTCGTTCTCGGAACGGCTGGCTTTCCTCAACAGTTACACTGTCCTCAATTCACGTGAGCTCACATATTTAACCGTAGGGTGGTAGGACTGGTCATGCTTCAGCTTCGGGTCTGAAGGTGTTTGGTATTTGGTATGGAGTCTTCATGTCTAGTGTGATGAGCGTGACAATTGCATTGGTCACGTCACATTATCACATATGTCACGTATATCACACATGAGCTTAGGGCCTTGGTCACTTCTCAGGCTAGGCCTAGAGAATAAGAATTGTTTAATTTTTTTCTTCTTTTTCTCAAGAGGTTTGATGGAGGGAACTGTGACTGCCTAAGGTCTTGAGAAAGCGAAGAGAGAAGGAAGACACGATAGGAGAAAGCCAGCCGTTTGGAGAACGAACCCTATCTGTTTGGGATAAAATCCGCCCCGGGCAGGAATCGAACCCGCGACCTAGTGCTTACAAGGCAGACGTGCTACCATCCAAGCTAACTAGGCTGGCATTTCATCCTATATGGTACGGATGCTATTACCTATTTAAGTACCTATTTACATACATATTACCTATCCCTATTTTCGTCTCAAAGCTCGTGGAATTGATAATTTTTGGATTAAAAATATTTCCAAAATAATCCTATCCTCTCATTTTTCAGGTAGAATGAAAAAGGGAGAGAATCAGAAGGGCGGAGATCGCAACAAAGGTAAATTCTAATTTCGTTACAGAATAAAATTGACAGAAATATGTTTCATTCCGTTGTAGTGTTATTTTAGTTCTTTTTACTCTGACTATTCCCAAAATCCCAAGCCCCATTGTCTGAACAGGATTAGTGAATTAGGTGATGATGTCAATATTTTGGTCTAGATTCTTAGAATTGCAAATTCTAAGAACTTAAAATTGAACATACCTTGATTATACATATTACTAACATCGGACTGAAAAGTGTACTCTCGCAGTCTAAAGACCTTAATGAGATTGTTTTTTCTCCTCAGATTGCAAA
>NW_007389844.1:0-1475 GCF_000475195.1 Diaphorina citri | reverse complement strand
CACTTCACCTCCTTGAAACTTCTTCCTTCGCCTTGCTCACATTTTAGGAACCCCTGATTTTCTATCGCTGCGTGAACGCAAAAATAAGATAGCGCTAACTTCACAATCATCACGAGATAAGAGAGAAAAAAAAATATTTGGCCCAGTTTTTTGAAAATTTTTGCTCCTTTTTTTAAGCTTTGCTGATAATGCTGATAAAGAAAATGGTCTCAAATGATTTTAGAAGAGAAGAACCTTTTTGCAATTGATTTCCTGCTCAAAACCCCATGAATCAAGCGCTTATGGCGAACATTAGCTGGTAAGTACCTCAAATAACCATTTAGATAAAAAATTCATTGTAAAAGTACTCCAAGTACTTATAGGTAGTTTTTTTTTACTCTTTTGTGTTGTAATCAATGCAATAATTGCTCTATCAAATGATTTTTTTTTTAGCTGATTGTGCTGTACTTGTTTTTTCTCTCCTTTTCTAATTATCAGTGAATAACAGTTCAGAAATGTGAATGTTTTTGTTTCATAAAATTTCATTGGCTCCGTACTCTCCAAGTAGAGTCTGTTGTGTCTTTACTTTTCTTATCAGTTTGAGTTTGAATGTTCTCCTGTGAACACTGTGCCTTGGAAGTTTTTTTGTGGAGTTGATTTTCATTTGCTGTGTTGTGACTTGTGACCCTTGGCAGAAAAGAGTTTATAGTTGGAACTGTTCGGAAGTTTTTGTGTTGTGATTTTGTATGTTGAAACCTTTTACTGGTCAGGTTTAAGATCATCAGGGCTCCGTAGAAAAGAAAAGCTCCTTTTTGTGTTTAACCTAACCCTATAATAACACTAATCATTTGAATGTTCTCCTGTGAACACTGTGCCTTGGAAGTTTTTTTGTGGAGTTGATTTTCATTTGCTGTGTTGTGACTTGTGACCCTTGGCGGAAAAGAGTTTATAGTTGGAACTGTTTGGAAGTTTTTGTGCTGTGATTTTGTACGTTGAAACCTTTTACTGGTCAGGTTTAAGATCATCAGGGCTCCGTGGAAAAGAAAAGCTCCTTTTTGTATTTAACCTAACCCTATAATAACACTAATCATTGCTCTAATTGTGAAAACTCCTTCTTGCGTTTAACCTAACCCTATAATAACCAGGGTCACTGCTTGTTTGTGCCAGTTCCTTTGGTGGCAATATTCCACTGACGTGACTTCTGCATTGAAAACTCCTTCTTGCGTTTAACCTAACCCTATAATAACCAGGGTCACTGCTTGTTTGTGCCAGTTCCTTTGGTAGCAATATTCCACTGACGTGACTTCTGCACAAGTACCACTAAGAATTCCATCACTTTCTTTCCTGGTAAAAATGAGTAAAATAAAACACCTAATTTACCTAATCCTCTGCTGGTTTTGGAAGTAATTCTTGGTCCGAGCCCCTTATCTCTAAGATAAGGTAGATACCTACCTAATCTGCCATAGATTACCTTATCTTTTATTTGTACTTATCTA
>NW_007389843.1:7654-11008 GCF_000475195.1 Diaphorina citri | reverse complement strand
TAGTATCTACATACGAGTACACTACACCAAAATTCATGACTTGACTTGGACTCGAATCACCAATCTCCAGATCCAGAGACCACCGTGTTAACCACTACTCCACTGAGGTTTGGTTGATTTAACTGTCTCAAATTGTTTAACCAAATTTAACAGTTCTATAACTTGACTCTGTGACAAAAAAGTTCATATAGCCGAAATTGCGCTTAAAAAGCCCCGTACCACAAATAATTTTTCGAGGTTGGAACCTTATTTCATACCTATTTTCCCCTCAGACGCTTTCTATCGAGATTCAACAGAAGCAGGCCGTGGCAAAGGAGACCGAAGTTATCATCGAGAATTTCCGCCAGAGCTATCGGCCAGTGGCCAAACATTCGGCCGGTCTTTACTATTGTATCACGGATCTGCCCAATGTTGACCCTATGTACCAGTACTCCCTGCCCTGGTTTATCAACATCTATGTGCTGTCTATTCAGACTGCGTAAACCTCGAAAAATTATTTGTGGTACGGGGCTTTTTAAGCGCAATTTCGGCTATATGAACTTTTTTGTCACAGAGTCAAGTTATAGAACTGTTAAATTTGAGACAGTTAAATCAACCAAACCTCAGTGGAGTAGTGGTTAACACGGTGGGCTCTGGATCTGGAGATTGGTGATTCGAGTCCAAGTCAAGTCATGAATTTTGGTGTAGTGTACTCGTATGTAGATACTAAGCTGAACGCCATTTGTGACAATCATTTAGGTATGGTTAATGTAATTAAAATTCCAGTTAAATAAATCCGCCAATCTTGGAGTCATGTACCTTTGAAGAGTCCAAAACATCCACTGCATTAGGATCTTCTAGAATATTTCCTGTACTCGACGATAAAGTATGTAGGATCATGTCTTCTACTTCCTTCAACGCTTTCTTGTTGCTAGCTCCTTGTACGATGAGTTCATCCCGTTTGGTCTGCAAGTCTGGACGCTCCTTGGCCACTACAATACCTGCGGAAAGGCCTTTATTGATTAACTTTACTCGTTCATCCAATGACTTACGCAAATGGAGTAGTAGTAAGCCCTATGCCGATCACACTTTCTAACTCGAGCCAGCTGTGCCGGCGCTGCACGGCAATCACCTTTAACCCTCTTGTCAACAGATGTTTCCATAACTTCTAGTCAACAGATAGGTACCTACAAATGTACCTAGCTACATGACGTTTTTGGCCTGATACAAGGCAAAAATTGGTCGATCGTGGATTTTCTTTAAATAGAAGTGATCTCTGAAAAGTGAAAACCCCTTCATATTTTTCATTTAAATTTAATATCTCAGTGTTTTCAAGAGTGGTGTAATAAGAGGGGTTTATCAAACTAAAATTTTGAAATAATTTCAAACTTCTGTACATCTAGGGTTTCTGGGAGCTACCTCTACCTCTTTATCTTCTTTTTTACTCCCCTAATTCTAAATTGTCACTCCGATTACCACCACCACCACCACCACCACCCCACCACCACCACACCACACCACCACACCACCACCACCACCACCACCACCACCACCCCACCTTTGGGCACCACCACCACCACCACCACCGTGACCACCACCACCAGCCACCACCACCACCACACCACACCACCCACCACCCACCACCACAGCCTACAAGCCAACTGGCGCTTACCAAGCAGTTGATCCTCCAGTCCAAACACCAGTGAGAGCAAAGTTGACTACAGTTGACCTTGTTAAAACACTTCAGGTAAATAGTGAGGTTGCGCACTTATGGTGTTAGTAGAGGGGCGAAACTGAGGATTGTACTCTATCCACGTTCTCTCACCCAGGAGCGATGTACTCTCTGATTACCCTGAAGAGAGAGAGAGAAAGAGAGAGGAGAGAGAGAGAGAAGAGAAGGAGAGAGAGAGAAAGAGAGGAGAAGGAGAGAGAGAAACGAGAGAGGGAGAGAGAGAGAAAGAGAGACGAGGAGATGAGAGAAGGCGAAAGAGACGAGAGAGAGACTGAGCAAAGAGGGCCACGAGAGACGCAGAGAGAGAATCAGTAGTTCGTTAATGCGTGTGTTGTAGTCATCTCCAAATTCAAGTGTTCTCGTCTCCTCCGTTGTTGGAGAATTCCGAGGAATGTGTGGTTTGAACCAGAGGTCCAGATCTGACATCTGACACAGATGTGAAGGCAGCAGGGTTCAATTCCAACCAGCCAAGCAGCCCAAAAAGGAGACAGCCAAACTTGGGTGGAAACTGTCAAGTAAGCTCACTTCTCTGGGGCGGTTATTACAAAAAACGATATAAGTATATGTAAGTATTTTATTTACCTTGTGTAAAGTTTGTTTCATCAGAATCGGATCCAGAGGGGCATCCAGATCCTCCAGGATGCATTCGATCAACCACAGGCCGGCCCTGACTCGATACAGGGACTCCATGGCCTTGATTATAGTTATACTTAGCTTGAGTACTTCAAAGATATTTGCCTTCTCCATGTTCCTTGATCCACTTTTTGCCTTGGCTTGAGGATCAGATGAACAAGGACCATCTGGAATAATGTTGGTAGAGACTGGGGTAAGTCTCGAGGTTATGGAACAGTAAAGAGATACTTAAAGACTACTATTGCCTACAGCCTACAACTCTGGGTTTTACATTCGAGGGCTGGCTTCACTTTCGGGAAGTATACCTCGAAAAAACATCTCCGTGCATGGAATCAGTTTACGAATACGGAAGAGGAGAAGGAAGGATCTCAATAAGATAGTTCATCCTTAACTTACCTTTTACATTAGAATCCTAATGATGGGCAATTCTCTAATACTGAACGTGTTCGGGGTAGACCGAAGATATTCCACCTCTGTATTTTGACTCGGATCCCAGCACCTTCCACCATGTTGTACTTAGGAGAACTAGGTATCTTCACGTCCATTCAGCGCGAACTCATCCGAGTCATCGAGCATGGTGTATGTGGTGTTGTAGGTGAATGTAAGAATATATGTCGAAAAAGGGGGGGAGTGTTCGTGTAACCTAAGACCAGTGTGTCTGACTCCGTGTGTTTCTCAGTACTGCTATGAATGATGTCGTTTCGTTGTAGGAATGGCATGGATATCATAAGATATTTATCAGGAGCAGATGGATTGGTAGTTTGTGTCATGACGTCTGTAGTAGTCAAACCCTCGTAATTATGTCGATCAATGAAATTATAGGCCATGTGTATTGTTTTTATGTTTTTGAGCGTTCGTTCTCGGCAGTATGTTGTTGTTTACAGTGTTTGGAGTCGCTCGTGTGGGTTTTGTGTGTGTTTTATTGTCTTGGACTTTCCTTCTGTTAAACCTTAATGTTTGTTCTTTTACTTGACTCTATCTCTATTGGAATCACGATTAGATCCTGATAT
>NW_007389843.1:0-2130 GCF_000475195.1 Diaphorina citri | reverse complement strand
TATTATTATTATTATTATTATTATTATTATTATTATTATTATTATTATTATTATTATTATTATTATTATTATTATTATTATTATTATTATTATTATTATTATTATTATTATTATTATTATTATTATTATTATTATTATTATTATTATTATTATTATTATTATTATTATTATTATTATTATTATTATTATTATTATTATTATTATTATTATTATTATTATTATTATTATTATTATTATTATTATTATTATTATTATTATTATTATTATTATTATTATTATTTTCAAGCAAAATTAATTACACATTTTAAATTTTAATGTTTTTTGCTAGGCCACTTTATGGTGGGCCAAATTTTGAGTTTTTGACATTTATCAGGCAAGGGGGCAAGTTGGAGGGAGAGGGGAAGAAGAGGGTAGGTAATAAATTAAGCCATTGACAAATCATCAAAATATGATTTAGTAATGTAGTCCTAGTCTCAGATACGAGTAATAAAAAAACTGAAAAGTAAAAATTAGTTTAAAAAAAAGTTTTAAAATTAAGTAAAAAACTCCTAAAAATGAGATAAAAAAAAGGTTCAAAAAGGTTTCAGTCTCAAAATCAGTCCGTCTTGTTTGGTGGAATCACTCTCTATTCCCCTCCACCTCCTCCGCCCCCTCCACAACCTTCACCACCATCACCTCCTCCTCCAAAGCCTCCCTCTCCCTCCCCTCCTCCTGCCCCTCCAAATTCTCCTTCTCCACCTTCTCCTCCACCGAAAATCCCATCATCGGGTCCTCCTCCAAAAAGGCCTTCATCGGCCCCTCCACCTCCGAAAACTTCGTCTCCACCTTCTGCTCCCGCAACTCCGTCCCCACCATTGGCTACTGGAGCACCTCCATTTGGTTTAGCTTCTCCTTCACCTCCTCCTCCAAAAAGGCCTTCATGGGGCCCTCCTCCTCCGATAGGAATTCCACCTCCAAAAACTCCATCATTTCCTCCGCCTTCTGCCCCCGCAACTCCGTCCCCTCCATTGGCTACTGGAGCACCTCCATTTGGTTTATCTTTTCCTCCCTCTCCTTCTCCTCCTCCTCTTCCGCCGCCTCCTCCTAGGGGAACTACTGGAGCGGGAAATACAGCACTGTCGCGGTCGGTTGGGGCAGTAAGGTTGGCTCTCGGGAACCAGTTGTTGGAGAGCGTCTTCAGGTAGCTGACGTTGAGGGAGACATGCAAAGGAAACCGTGTTCAGTTTAATTATCGCAATATTGAAGGGTTCCTTTCAAGGTGAGATTGAAAAGTATCGCGGGTTCGATTCCTACCCAGGGCGGATTTCATCCTGAAAGGATAATGTTCGTTCTCGGAACGGCTGGCTTTTTTCCTAACCTGTCTTCCTTCCCTCTTCGATTTCGGGACGATAAGACCATAGCAGTTACAGTTCCCTCTGTCAAACCTCTTGAAAAAAGTCTTGGCGGAATGTGGCAAAATCTCCTGTATCTTGGAGAAATCAGAGAATAGGTACATTAGAAATTCCGTTCACACCAAGAAGAGCCTTAGTAGGTAGGTACTCTGAGTAAGATTAGGTCCTTTCTAAATAAAAATTATGTTTATTGTCACACTATCTAAGTGTAAAGGTCCGATAAAACTTCGACTGGGAATCGAACCCGGAACCTCCGATTTGCTTTTCGCAACCCAAAGCATCGAAACTCTAAACTTGAAGAGACCCTTTTGTGTGTAACTTCATCGTTTCGTTTCTGACCTCAATTTTCCTTCTTCCCTCGAAGGAAGAAGAGAAGTTTCGCCAATATTGTTCCATAACTGCACAATTTTTGCAAACCCTCCCCCACCACCACCACCACCACCACCACCACCACCACCACCACCTACAAGCCAACTTGGGCTTACCAAGCAGTTGATCCTCCAGTCCAAACACAGTGAGAGCAAAGTTGACTACAGTGACCTTGTTAAACACTTCAGGTAAATAGTGAGGGTTGCGCAACTTAGTGGTTAGGTAGAGGCGAAACTGAGGATTGTACTCTATCACGTTCTCTCCCAGAGCGATGTACTCTTGATTACCTGAAGAGAGAGAGAGAAAGAGAGAGGAGAGAGAGAGAAAGAGAGAGGAGAGAGAGAGAAAGAGAGAGGAGAGAGAGAGAAAG
>NW_007389842.1:0-1475 GCF_000475195.1 Diaphorina citri | reverse complement strand
TTCAAAAATCCTATTACTATAGCCAACAGGTTTCTATTAAAAAAGTAGTCGGTGTGTCCATTGTTCAAACATAGTCGACCGGCCGTCGACCATGTGTGAAGAAGAAGACACATTATCCTCTCGTTGATCAAAATTCTCTATGAAGCTAAAATTCTATGCCCCTCGGACGGGATTGAAAGTGTCTTTTTAATCCCGTCCAAAGCTGGGGGAAGGCCTCATTTTGAGTAGCTTCATCTGACCAAAATGACCTTTGAATGTTTGACATAGAACCCGAGATATTCTTAGATATTACCAAGGATACCCAATTCATGATGACGTTGATTTAAACGTCAGTAATGATGATGTACAATTTTCATGTCATTGCGGGTTCGTCTCTTCAGCGAGAAAGTCAACCTGATACAACCAAAGACATTGTGCAAAACTCAAACATTGACGTAAGACATCAAGAAGAGCGCAATCATCAATACAACCGAGCACATCAATAAGGATTGCCAATCCGACTCGACATCTTGACAACCTGAGACTTTGAACAATTATATTCCCCGTGATAATGTTACGTGTGTTGTGGTAAAAGCTTGGATTTTGCGGTCGATAGGTCAGAAGGTATCGAAGCCACAATCGGGAGGGTGATTCCATTTCCAACATGTAAACTTGAGGGAGATACATTTCAGGTGTGGAGAAACACTTTTCTCAAGTTCCACACTGCCGCACTATATCCTTGCACCTCGTTTCGACCATAATCAATAATTGATAATATAATTCATTATTATAGACTACCTGCCTCGGAGGCGTAGTGGTCAAGGCGCTCATCAGGTAAACAGGAGGGCGCGGGTTCAATCCCAGCAGAAGTATGGAATTTTATACTAATTCATGTGAAAATTTGACCACATAAGAAGTCAGCTCCAAGGGTTAGGTGGTAGAGCACACCTTCAGCGTTAACCTCGCCTAGTGCTTTTTTTTGAGAGAGCTATCCTCTGCTGTTTAACGAAAATATGGATTACTTCTCAAGAACAGTTTTTGTTAATTTGTCAGGAAATTCAGATGGTCAGACATGATCATCCTGTAAGAAGAGCTGAAGGATTCATGGAACCTGATAGCACTCGAAGTGTTCTTCAGATAACAAGGTAACGTACCTATATACGGGTTAAGATAACACAACAGTTACCAAGATGAGGGACCTGTAAGATCACTAGGCAAGTCATGTATTGGTCATTAATAATACCATCACTTTTATTGCCACTACACGCCAGAACATTGGATATAACATTGACCTGATCTCCGGAGGAGATAAACTTTGTGACGTCACCAAGCCAAGGTGCTTTAGTCGAAAATCATTACAAAAGACAGTCTAGTCAGATATCGGATACCTAATAGCCTAATACTCATCAGAACTCAGAAGTTTCCTGGGAAATTACGTTTTAAACTTGAGGTGCTTTTTGAAAACACCTGTACGATGAACGGTGAAGTATATCAAT
>NW_007389841.1:0-1475 GCF_000475195.1 Diaphorina citri | reverse complement strand
TTTACTTTCCATTACACTGTGCGTGGAGGGAAGAGGGAGTCTGTACAATGAGAAAGTATTGGGAACGGTCCAAATTTTGCCCACCTGCCCACATTTATTTTTCTAATTTTTGTTTTGATGACTACAATTTTTGCATAGCACTGGTTTGCTAGCAGTCTTTAAGCCCTTTCTTTAGATGAAATTGGATCTTCAAAAAGTTCGTCCAGTTCAGACTTATGTGGCGTAGACCCACAGGTGGGCCAATAAATGGTACGTTTTTTAGGTGGGCGAATAAATGGTACACTTACCCTATCAATGGATTTCGATACCCTACCTAATATATATTCTGTTAAGATTAAGAGTACTGTTGAAATCTATTTTGGGATGTCAAATTTGTTTTTTTGATGTCAATTTTCAATTGAATTTTTCAGCTTTCAAAGGACACCTTTTTTCCACTTTCGACCACAAAATTATTGGATTTTCCCGTTGTTTTATAGGAACTGACCTTGAATTCAAAATTATTAGTTACCTATTATTAGAAATTCATATTGAAATGTTCTATTGTTTTGTACCTAAAGCTAGATTTAATCAACTCAGGAATGTTTTTATTATTATTATTATTAGTAGTAGTATTATTATTATTATTTTTGACCGAACGAAGTGAAGGTCTATTTTTTAACTCGACCGTTTTGCATTTGATTTAGATGTTTGTTTATAATGTGTTTATTTGTTCCGCTATAACTCGCTATTGCCTGGTTCGATTTTGATGAACTTTGAAATTTCGAGTTCCTTGAGTCAAGACACGTCGATCCTTGAAATTTGGTGTCCGCCATAACTCGCTATTGCCTGGTCCGATTTTGATGAACTTTAAAATTTCGAGTTCCTTGAGTCAAGACACGTCGATCCTTTAAATTTGGTGTCCCAGGTTTGGCAAAAGAATCCGAGTGAGGTCTACAGTTCACAGAACCACTAGCTTATTAGGTATTTTTGGTATAATTTGGTGTCCCAGGTTAGGCAAAAGAATCTGAGTGAGGTCTACAGTTCACAGAACCACTAGTTATTAGGTATTTTTGGTAAAGCAGATCCTATTGACATTGACCTTCATAGAGTTCATCCATTTGTATGAACGCCGTGTTTCTCACTAAGTATGCAATGCGCAATGAACAAAATATTAGTGGAGATGTCTATTTTTCCTCCTATTTTACTGGCAATGCCCCTACAGGCACTGGTCGCTACTCTATTGAAGTAGCCACTCAATTGTCCTCACGAAGCTTGTTGTACTAAGAACTCCAAGCACAGAGCAGAAAAAACTTCGACCTCGCCGGGAATCGAACTCGGGACCTCCAGAACGAAAGCCTAGTGTGATACACTCTCGACCACAGAGGTGAAGTTGAATTTATGAAGTGAGCAATCTGTTTGCAAGCCATTGAAAACTAGGTAGGTACCTATTCAAAACTATTAAAATATAATTAAGGAGCGCGGTAGCGCTCCGCCCC
>NW_007389840.1:0-1475 GCF_000475195.1 Diaphorina citri | reverse complement strand
TTTAGCACTCTCTGACTTACAGTTGAGAAGTTGCGGGTTCGATACTCAAATGTAATAGAAAGTCGTGTGATGTTCACAACAGATTTTTTATTATTATTATTTTATTTATGTTTTCAATCATTATTATTTTCCCCCGCAGGCAGTGTAAACGCGACTCTTTCGTGCGAAGGCGCACTCTGTCGCAAGAATCCGCGCAAACCTCTTAAAAAAAAAAAAAAAAAAAAAAAAAAAAAAAAAACATGTACTATGATGTATTACGAGTATAATGTTCAAATTCGTTCTCGGAACAGCTGGCTCTCTTTTATTCTGTCATCTATTCGATTTCAAGACAATAGGACCTTAGTAGTTACATTTCCCTCTATCAAACCTCCTAAAATAGTAATAGTAATAATAGTGCTTATTTATACTGCTCGCATAGGACTGAAAAGTCCCTTTACTCCTGTTTTTTTTTTTTTTTTTTTTTTTTTTTTTTTTTTGGAGAAAAAAAAACATTAAGAGGGAAAAGAGTAAAAAGTCCATGCTTTCAGCTTTAAAATAAAGTAACTTGAAGTTTATTATCATTTTTTATGCGAGCGTTATGGGTGATTTTCAAAGAATACCTCTAAAAACACTTCGTCTAACACTGATCCCTTTGAAATGTTACAAATCTTACTCTAAAGTAAATAATCTCTTCATTAATTTCAGGTCAAATCATTGTTTGATTGTTTGGTCGGTTGATCGATTGATTGATTAATTGATTGATTTTATTTCAGGGCAAATCAATGCTATAGCGGATGTATTGAGGATAAAATTCCATACCTCGGCTGGGATTGAACCCACGCCCTCCTGTTTACCAGGCGAGCGTCTTGACCACTACACCACCGATTCTTAAAAACTCAGCCTGGTTAGCTTGGAGGGTAGCGCACTTCCGTTGTAACCGCCAGGTTGCGGATTCGATTCCCGCCCGGGGCGAACTTTGAGATTATGCTAAACAGATAAGGTTCGTTCTCAGAACGTCTAGCTTTCCCCTAGCCTGTCAGCGTAACTCCATACACAAAAAGGCTTAGATTTCAGGACTATGAATCACATTGGGGGCTCAAAACTGACCTCCCTAGACATACATGCTGACGGCAATTCCATTCTATGGCATTGTTCCATCCAGTCACTAAACGATTGATTGATTTTTTTTTTATTGATTGATTTATTTCAGGTCAAATCAACGCTATAGCAGACATTCAAGGCCTGACCTCTCTACATATTCATGCTGATGGCAATTCCATCCTACAGAAGAAGGATTGGCGTTACTATGCTATACTGACCTCCCTAGACATACATGCTGACGGCAATTCCATTCTATGGCATTGTTCCATCCAGTCACTAAACGATTGATTGATTTTTTTTATTGATTGATTTATTTTAGGTCAAATCAACGCTATAGCAGACATTCAAGGCCTGACCTCTCTACATATTCATGCTGATGGCAATTCCATCCTACA
>NW_007389839.1:0-1476 GCF_000475195.1 Diaphorina citri | reverse complement strand
TAACACTACGGGACTGATCGCCATCTTGTTACATGGCCGTAGAGATTTGGCCAGACATATTTCATTATATTTACCATTCGGTACGGAAACAAAATGGTGAGTAAACTTTCAATTCATTCGGTGTGAACAAAAAACATGTTCAGAAATGAGTGTGTCAAGAGGTGTTTGTTTTCTTCCATGGCATGGGTATCTATCAAATTTACCTATATAATAGTCCTGTATTTTCTCTATCTGTTAGGATTGAAAGTGGTAACACTCCACCACGCCAAATCACTATAGGCAATTACTTCTAACATCTCAGTTAGGTAGGTGGTAAAAACAAAGACATAACTTTATAAAAGCTCCGAGAAAGGGAGAGAAAAGAAAGAAACAAAGGGAGATAATTGAATAAGTTTAAGCCAAAGGTCAAAATGGCCTTTATATTGTCCATTGAAAGGGATTAAAGTATAAAAGAGAGAAGAGAGTTTTTAAAAAAGAAGCCAAAGGTCAAAATGGCCTTTATATTGTCCATTGAAAGGGATTAAAGTATAAAAGAGAGAAGAGAGTTTTTAAAAAAGATTTTTTTTAAATAAAAAAAGGAAGAGGGAGAAGGGAAAAATGATGGTCTAGAAAGTTGTGGGGGTTTTCAGGCTAGTAATAATGGCGTTCACCGCAGCATGTAACAGCTTGCAAGCTGCTAAGAAAAAGGGGTTGCAAAAAAACCTTTAACATAGCATTTCTCTTTTACTTTTATCAGGTTTGAAAAAGAAAAACAACATATCCTTTATCATGTTGTGCTGGGCTCTTTGCCTTTCCAAGTTTATTGATAAACTTTGCTTTAACTTTCTTGTTTACTTTGTACCGGGTGTTTCAGAAATTACTATCCCTAGATAAACATGTGACACTGAGTACTACATCTGGGGATAAATTAAAATAGAAAGTCAATCCAAAAGCTTAAAGTACAATGGTTATTTCATCAAAAGATACGGGGGAAAAACAGCTCTCAAACATCTAGATATAAAGGTGTCAATATCGTACTGTATTGATGAAAATGATGGGACCAAAGGAAAATTTTATCCATGACACCACTGAGGGTGGGGGTGCTGAGGAGAGATTCCCCCTCATAGTGGGAGAACATTATCCTCGATTATACAAAAATTAATGACATCCCAGTCTGGAAACAAAACCCCAAAATTATCAAACTTTCCCGGGGTATATAGGGTAATTAATGATAGGGGATTTGCCGTCTCTATTAACATGTGTCATCCTGGATGGTCCCCAATAACTCTTCTCCCTCCCTGGTCTCCTAATAAACTCTACCTCCTCTCACAAGGACGTTCCCTCTTCCCCTCATTCTGGGGTAATATTTTCCGAAAGTAATTAGTCAATTAATAAAAATACTAAAAGAGGGGGAAGAAGGAGGTGGAAATTAATTAGAGAGAAGGAGTGGGAAGAGGAGGAGAGGTACAAATTGGGGTATTTACGTGTCTTGCTTGC
>NW_007389838.1:0-1476 GCF_000475195.1 Diaphorina citri | reverse complement strand
GCCGTTTGAAATATTCAAACTTACAAATCTGATTATCCTGGAAACTGTTCAATGGAATGTTGATTTTACTAGAAACATACTACAAGCAAGTTGTTGGGGAAAGTACTTACTTGGATAGCAGAAACTCATGTTGCTTGTTTTGTCCGCTAGTGGCAGTACTCTCGCTATTGGTATTGCCCATGGCATTGCTATGACTATTGGTAGATTTGGGGAAGGTACTTACTTGGATAGCAGAAACTCATGTTGCTTGTTTTGTCCGCTAGTGGCAGTACTCTCGCTATTGGTATTGCCCATAGCATTGCTATGACTATTGGTAGAGGCACTGCCTGTATGATTTGCACCAGAGCTTGATGTCTGGTTCTGTCTACGCGGTAATCTCTCCAACTGTTGCCTGGCGGCCTGTCAAATTCATTCAATACAATAAGTACATAACAAGAATGGAAATTTTATCTTACCCATCTTTAAAAGTGGTAATGACAAATTTAAGTAAAGCATCATAGATGAGATCATTTCAGTTGTCAATGGATCATTAAAGCTAAGCAACATTGCGCGAGGTAGGTATCCGAATGGGTGACCTCTGACCTCCTGGACATCAATTATCAACTGCTGGCATTGCAGCTCTATTCTGAGTTTCAGACTGGGTGAGGTTAAAGTGAAGAGGAAGGTAGCTTGTCACAGGGTAAAACATGTCTAAATAATGTAGATACAAGGTTGATTAAGTACACTACATGATTAGTTGATTACTCACCCTGTTTTATAATGTAATTTTACTTTTCTAGTTTTATAATTTTACAAATCAAACATTTGTGACTCGGCCTACGTATACACCGAAAGTCTCTCTTTATCAAGCCTTTTGTATTATTATGTCAGAACTTTTAAGAAGTGCAGTGTTATTTAGAACGGGGTCTGTCTGCTGTTTTTCCTTGGAAAGAATTTTATTCTCTCACTGCTTTGAGCTTAGAATGAACAATATGTGAAATGAATAGTAAAACCTGTCTGTACAATATTCATCCAGATTATAGACACATCCGAGTCATTATAATTTTAGGCATAAGAATGGGCTATAATTATGTGGAAAGCTCGATCTTTAAATTTTGAGAAAGTACTTAATCAAATCAGATAATAATGTTTAGGAAAACACACAGCAAATCATTTAACATATTGGATGCCACGCGATCCCTAGGAGTATCTCAGTACCTTATAGTCTGGTACATGAGACCCTCATAGGAATCTTAGTACCTCGCAGCTTGATGCATGAGACTCCTATAAAAAAATCTCATTGCATAAGTCGATGCTACCTAGCAGAAAAACCTTAATCTATTTCTGTATCTATAACATAGGATAAGAACACAAGTTTTTGGTGCACTTAAGGAAATAGCTTTGGAGGTATGCTAGATAAAAAAATACATAAAAGTAGATTTTCTTAAACCCCAGTTACTTGGTACAAAATATAGGTAAATAAATACGGATGTTTTC
>NW_007389837.1:0-1476 GCF_000475195.1 Diaphorina citri | reverse complement strand
AGGGTAAAAGAACACTCAAATAAGCATCATTCAATAGGATAAGGAAAGTCGTGTGATGTTCACACCAGATTTTTCTTTATCACCGATGATTTAACCTTTGTAGAATTGCAGACGGAAAGAATAACCCCCGGCTAGGTTTACTTAAGTAGGTGCTTACTTATTGTTTGTAGCACAAATACTTAGGTACTGACGATATCTATGGTACAATCTATAGAAGTCAATTTGGGTTCTGAGCGCGAACCGCGATTAAGATCGCCGCCTTTTGGAGTCAAACGGCTAAAATTATTTAAAAAGACATGATGACAGTCATCATAACGGATAAACTCAAAGAAAAAATGACAATGAAAGCAATTAGAAAGTAAAGTAAGTAAGTAAATATTTTTCACATGAGCATGTACCTAGGTATTATAGGTACCTCCTTACTTTCAAGCATAAATCATAAATTTTCTACAGTCAAATTTTCATATATCATTAAAAAATATTGACAAGAAAGTCGTCTTCCGAAAGTTCGAAAGAGTAAACAAATTTTCAAAGAAATTGAGGAGAAAAAAAAGTCACTCAAAAATCATCGCCTGTTCATGTCAGCAGAAAATTTCGAGAGCTGACTGACTTCGGCTGCTTCGGCAGTTCGTTCAACCCCGCCATTTCTGGCACTTTATACTTCTTCCATGTTATATTTCTTTCCCCTTCCTCACGATTTTCAAGCGAGGGTAAATAACCTTACCTACCTCATTTCCTCCTGCTTTTCCATATCCCAAGGTATTCTTATCCCTCCCTTTCTCATCCTAATTTTATTCTCTACTCCTTCGCTCGGGGTTCCCGTTCTTCTCTAGCTTTTTTGTTACCTATTTACTTTGCTGAAACAAGTACTCACATAATACATACCTAAGTATATTATGTAAGATAAGTTATTTCCTTTGAATCCTAGAGTGACGAGTGAATTACATGCATATCTATGTATGAATGACATAATGACAGCTCGGAGAAATGAGCACATACTTACCTACATACATAAACACATGTGTGTACCTATGTAAGCAATTATTTGGGTACATAACTACATACCTAGGTACCTATATACCAAACTGACTCTTTTTCACCGGGTAAGTTCTTAGGAACTTACCATTGTTGAAATAAGTAAGTAAGTACTAATATTTATGCCCGGCTGTCAGTTCGATAGTACTTGGATAGTGTAAGTAGGTACTTACCTACGTAGATAGCAAGAGAATTGAGCTACCAAATACTTACCTTTACACAGTTCGACCACTTGTCTTCAAGTCAGGAAATGTACCTCGTACTACCTACTTGATTCCTAGTCTAGGTCAAGTAACTTGGTCCTAACCCTAGGGTTCTTGTCTTGTGAACCGCCTCCAACTTGATACGAAGACCCTAAATACTTCTATCTATCATCTCAATCCAAGGATTGGTTGGCAACTCTTCTCCATGCTTCTCTGTCTTGGGTTAGTCTCTTCAGCT
>NW_007389836.1:0-1476 GCF_000475195.1 Diaphorina citri | reverse complement strand
GTTTAAACTTTAGTTAGAAGAAAAGAACAGTGGGTTTAATATGAAGATTCACAGGATGTTTTTGAAGGGAACTAAGTTGTAACAGAACTTTTAGTTTGGCAGATCTCTTTACCTATGATGTACATTTTTGTTCAGGGCATAAAATTACCAGTATCCTGCCTATACCTATACAGGTACATTTTGTTGTAAACTATTCAGGTGTGTCCACACATAGTCGACCGGCCATCAATCGATGTCGACACGTCCACCCTACCTCAAAAGATTTTCCTCGTCAATCGACGGCCAGTCGACTATGTTTGGACACACCTTTATCCAAAACACTGATGATTTTGAATCCTTTTCAGGTCCTCTCCTTATCCTTGAAATGCTTCTCCGTGCACAAAATACTTTATTTCTTTGTAGGTACACAATGGGTTCCGAAGACACGGCATCCATTCTGAAGTCATCTTGAGTGTGGCCCTCATACAAATGGAATGAACCAAGAAATGGGAGAGACATCAAGGGAAAAGGGAGGGAAGGAAAGAAACAGGTAGGTAGTAGGGTTGTTGGTATCCGTCGGCATGCGGCGCTTCAGCCTCTTGGCGTTAGGGATAAGTAGGTACCTACTGTTTATACTGACTTTATAGCAATAGACAAGCTAGGTAGGTAGGTAGGTAAAAAATACCTCCCTTGATTAAACCTTTTGAAGGTCAATTCTTCCTCATAACAAGCTGAAGTGGTACTTGTTTTTCCATTCAATCCAATGAGAGAAAATCTTTCAAAGGTTCGTAACTAATAACTTAACTCATAACCTTGGTAACTTAACGCTCTTTTCCAAAGGTAACTTAACCTATTTTACAACAACGCTTGAGTTTCATGTGGGACATGAATCCTACCGTAAGAGCGATTCTGGTGAAATTGATTCTGTACGCAAAAGGTTAACGTTACACACAGCTCAACGCTAGGCCCTTTTTTTACCTCAAACAAAAGAAACAAAGATCCATTTTGTATGCTAGCTATGTTATCTACTTATGTGTGTGTAGGAAAGGTGTGTGTATGAACCTACCTATGTATGTATGTAACTATTTACGAAGGGAATATCCTCTAAAAGCCCAAGGACTTTTTTGGATTCTGTAACCTTATAGGCCCATGTCCAAAATTTGTGAACAAGTTATTTGTAGGCCTAGAAGCCCAGAGCTTGTGAGTGGTTTGGAAGCTTAAATGTTGGCGTCCAAGTTGTTCCAATGTGGACATTTGTTGTTGTTCCAATAGCTACGTTTCGGAAACTTTACGCTGGGCTTTAGGGGGAAAAAAAAAACAAAATTTTGGAGCCTGGGTCTTCAGATTTTAGAGGATATGAAGGAGTTGTGTTTTCACTCTTTCTTTGATCACCTTTTTCCAGGAAGCTAAAAAAATGGAGAAAAAAACACACAAAGAAAGAGAGAGAGAGAGAGGAGCAGAGAGAGAGAGAGAGAGAGAGAGAGAGAGAGAGAGAGA
>NW_007389835.1:0-1476 GCF_000475195.1 Diaphorina citri | reverse complement strand
TGTTTACCAATAAATACCAAATCAAGAGCAATGGGCATTGACTGGTACAGTATAAAATCAATATGCCCTGTCCATATAGTAAGCATTGAGTGGAAAATATAAATCAAATGGACAGGCAATGTCCGAAGCCTCTTCAAAACTGAACTTTTATCTGGATTCTGGAATCATTTACCTGCCAATATTTCATATTGATGGATGTCAATTAATAAGAATTGACTGTGGAATCGATTAAAAAAAATACCCCCTATCTATGAATTTTTCTTTAACAATAGATAAGAATACAAATTTCTGCCAGAAATGTCAACATTTCGTTCTGGGCGTCCAAACTCCAAAGAGTTTTCGCGATTTTAAGCCTGCAATTCTTTAAGAATCGTGAGATATGTAGCAAGCCTATCTCACGGACACGGGAAGTATGTAGGTCAGTAAAGGTGTATTTTCCCTCCGGAAACGGAAATTGTACCCATCCTTTTTAAAACTGAACCTTGATCTTCGATGGTTAGGAATGCGCCTACCTGGATTTTCAATGGTCTAAACCATTTTCCCCTCTTCTGAAGCTCACTTCCCCTCTTTTAAATGATAATACGGGAATTAGTTCAACCACTATGTGGCGTGGTAGGTCCTATACTAAACCATTGAAAATCCAGGTTGGGGCATTCCGAACCATCGAAGATCAAGGGTTCAGTTTTAAAAAGGATAGGTACAATTTCAATTTCCGAAGGGAAAATACACCTTTACTGGCCTACTTCCCGTGTCCGTGAGATAGGCTTGCTACATATCTCACGATTCTTAAAGAATTGCAGGCTTAAAATCGCGAAAACCCTTTGGACGCCCAGAACGAAATGTTGACATTTCTTGCAGAAATTTGGATTCTTATCTATTGTTAAAGAAAAATTCATAGATAAGGGGTATTTTTTTTTTAATACTCGTAATAGAGATACGTTCTAATCTTCTAATATTTTATTTGAACAATTTATTCCAAGGTGCAAAATTTTAATTTTCTAAATCGTTGAGAGACAGAGGGTTTTACCGTCCATTCTGCAACAAGCTACCCTCCTCTTCCTCACATTAACCTCAGTCAGTCTTAGGTCGACCACTTATTATCAGGTAGAGAATCCAGATAAAAGTTCAGTTTTGAAGAGGCTTCGGACATTGCCTGTCCATTTGATTTATATTTTCCACTCAATGCTTACTATATGGGTATATGGACAGGGCATATTGATTTTATACTGTACCAGTCAATGCCCATTGCTCTTGATTTGGTATTTATTGGTAAACACTCTTCGCTTGCATGACATACATGCACCACACGCTATTGCCTTAACCAGAAACTTGTTCAAGTTTTAGCAGTCGCGCTCTCTCTGAAGCAAATTGTTTGTTCAATTTCTAGTGCAAAAAACGAAATTGAGGAGCAGAATGGAAAAAGGGCCCTTGGGACAAATCGTTGTTTTGAGATATAGGGCTTTAAAGTTTTTGAAC
>NW_007389834.1:0-1476 GCF_000475195.1 Diaphorina citri | reverse complement strand
GCCAGCATTTACATTCTGAGAACCGCTTTCGGTTTAGATTGGACTGAGAGAGTAAAGATTATCTATGCTGGAGATGATGTTACAGATGAAGATGCTATGGAGGTGAGACTTTCATCTCTTATTGGGAAGGATAAAAAAGAAGATAAGAACAGATGGAAAAAATCCGAAGAATTTGTTCCGTTTTCATAAAATTTGTTCCGTTTTCATATTATTTGTTACCTACCTTTTTGTACTTGATAATTTAAATAAATAAAGTGGTGCAATATTAAACTGTTGAGATAATGGGACTACCCTCTTTTTTTTTTTTTTTTTTTTTTTAAAGAAAAACATCACACATATTGTGTGGCAGTATAGTTAAGAAGTTAGGGCATGGCGTATGGGGAAAGGAACCTTAGCAATCAAAGTGTTAAAGTTATGAGGTGGAAAATAATACAATGTCTTGTATCATTTCAGGTAACGGACTGACGCACCGTTGTTCGGTAGGCTCCATGTCGAGCAAGATGGAAATGAGTTTGCCCAAGTCTATATCAGATCCCAAGATGAACAATAACAACAACAATAATAATATCAACAACAATGTGGACATAACACGGGTTTAGATCCGGGCCTGATGAATGTATGTAAGTAAAGTGAGAGCCGTCCCTGAAACGAGTGATATGTAATATCAGTGACTTTGGCCCGAAATTACGCAGGGGTACGTGTAACCGGGGCCCTATAATATAGGGCCTTGGTTAGACCTGGACCCTATATAAACCCGTGGTTAAATCCTATACTCTTATATTATAAGAACGAGATCCATTCACATTTCACACACTGATCGCTCTATCTCTAGAACCACAACACCTAGAAAGCTGAAAATGCTGAAATTTGGTAGGAATATTCCTTTTATGGTCTAGGTGTGCAATAAGAAGGATTTTGCGAAAATCTAAACCGATCCTGAGATATGATCAATTTTTGATCGCTAAAATCTCTCCATAAGAAATACACAGAGTGCAGAGACTGCGGGATAGAAAACTTTTCCTCGCTCGCCTAATATTTGAGTTTCGTTTATGTTTTTAGTTTGATAACTACAAGTTCGGCCATGCCTTTTCCACAAGTTTGGCCATGCCTCGGGATGAACTAGCGGGATTCAGCTAGTATATACATAAGGCCTTGGTTAGACTGCGGGGGTAAAGGGACATTTTAGTGTTACCTACTTAATTTTCAATATTGTTAATGTTCTCTTCTAGTAAAGATGTTTACAAATGTTGCACCTTAGTTTATCTGTCGAGTTTAAATAATCAATAATCTTACCTACATTATTGATAAATCTGAAATTATTTTAATCCCAATGAGAGATTGGAACGATTTAGTATCCCGTGCATTTATTTGCGAAAACCTCATTCTGAAATTACTGAATTGTCTTTCTTTAAAACCAAAGATTTCACACATAGTAAGAAATATAATTTCATCGTTATCTGTATATTTTGACTTCTA
>NW_007389833.1:0-1477 GCF_000475195.1 Diaphorina citri | reverse complement strand
AGGAGTAAGAATAACTAAAAATTTCACGATTCTAAGCAATGTACAGACAAATCTACAATTTTATTTATATAGATTTGAGATTTTGAAAGTATATTTCAACCAGTGATGAACTCAACAAGTAAAAAAAGCTGCTGAAAAGAGGTGTAAATATAATTATGTAGTACTTATTTTCTTGGAGGATGTACCGAGTTCTTCTTTCCTCCCTCTCTGTCTTTCTTTCTCCTTCCCTCCCTTTCTTTCCCTCTCTCTTCCGCTCTGTCTACCCTGTATATCTATCTCTCTCCTTCTCTTCCACTCTGGCCTTCTTTCTACCTCCTTCTCTCTATCTTTCTCTCGCACTCTCTCCCGCTCTGTCTACCCTGATGTATATCTATCTCTCTCCTTCTCTTCCACTCTGACCTTCTTTCTATCTCCTTCTCTCTATCTCTCTCTCCCACTCTATCGCTCTTTCTATCTCCTTTTCTCTATCACAAAATTTGATAAAATAAAGAACCATTTATCAAAGATATGTACAATAATGTACATCCATTACTTTTGAGATCAAATCCTCTAAAGCTATAGGTCTACTGCAGGCTGCTATTGCAGAGCGAATAAATTGTTCACCACTAACAGAATAATCTCTGAAGTTGAGGTGAAAACAAAAGGAGAAAAACTATAAGAACTTATACATAACAAGAACGCATTAAGTTAGGTACCTAATACTTGAAAAGCCTCAGAGCCTTGAAAACAAAGTCAAGTGCTACGGAAGAAAAAGCAGAGAATGAGAAGGTATTAAAACCGAGATAGAAGTTGTTTGTGTATTTGGTGAAGTTTTTCTTGTCACTAGGTCACTCGAACATGTTGAAGCTACTTGAGAGAACCTTCTAATCAATAAAGGCAAGGTATGAGCAGTGTCAGGAAGAAGAGATCAGACAGAATCGTTGAAACGGACTCTAATTTCGCCTGCAATAGGGATCAGCTGTCCTCAGATTAGAAAATATCTTCATCACTTTCATCAACAACAAACAAACATATGTATCATCAAATCAGTCTCTTCTCGGCAACTCCCTTTCCAATATCCTATCCGACAACCCCGATTCTATTTCCACCCTGATGAGATTCCTGAAACGGAATAACTTCCTGAACACACATGTAAACCTTATTTCTTTAAATCCACTAATGGCTGATAACCAATTGCTAAATGTGTATTAAATAAATAAAATAAAAATAAAATCAGTCTCCTTGAAAAATCAACAAAGGTGGAATAAACTCCAGTCGGAATCACAAAAAAAGTGTTCAAGCTGAAAATTCATTCTACAATGTTTTGGCCAATCCTTCCTCTCTAAAAACCTTGATCGATGGCTGGATAGACCTTCGAAAAACCCACACATGACATGTTTCCACAATGTTTGAAGCATGCTCCGAACAAGCTCCACTCCAAAACCATAATTGCCACACTGCTCCAAATAATTAGCTCGCTTTTGTTTACAAATTGAGA
>NW_007389832.1:0-1477 GCF_000475195.1 Diaphorina citri | reverse complement strand
ATATACCTCATTTATACTACCGAAACAGGGTCATATCTTATTTGGTATGTCTATTTATTTTGGTTTGAATTTCAGATCATAGATGAAGAAGTCCTTTGCGTGCACGGCGGTCTATCTCCAGATATTATTTCCTTAGATCAGATTCGACATATAGAGAGGAATCGAGAAATCCCTTACAAGGGTAAGTTTTTAAATAGGAGAATAATCAATTTCTGAAATAAAAAATCCTACAGCTCTAAGATTGTAATAAAAAATCCTACAGCTCTAAGATAGTGAGCCTAACCTGGTAGGCGTTGCCTGTAGAATTCAGGTTGTGCACCATTCGAACCAAGAATGAGTACCAGTAAGTATGTTGATTATGAAACAAAAAGAAGCAAACTGTAGAATTCAGGTTGTGCACCATTCGAACCAAGAATGAGTACCAGTAAGTATGTTGATTATGAAACAAAAAGAAGCAAAAACAAATTATGAACAAATATTGTGGGTAACAAATATTCATTACCTTTCCTGTTCATTCTCATTTCTATCTTTTTACACTGGTATTGCTACCACTGGTATGGTGAACATTTAACTCAGGACCTTTGGTGTGTAAGTAAGCTTACTTTAATAGCCACTAGGCTAACCTAAGTAGATTACTTGGATTTTTCATACAGATTTTATTGTGCTACCTCCTGTTCATTCTCATTTCTATCTTTTTACACTGGTATTGCTACCACTGGTATGGTGAACATTTAACTCAGGACCTTTGGTGTGTAAGCTTACTTTAATAGCCACTAGGCTAACCTAAGTAGATTACTTGGATTTTTCATACAGATTTTTTTGTGCTACTCATGAACTGGTGGCTCTACCCATTGAAAGTAGATTTTTAGTTGTCCTCACAAGTTGGAGTAGACTCCAAATCCCAAGTGAAGAGACAAGAACTTGAACTTACCTATGTTTTCTTTATTCTCCATGAGTGCTTTTCTATGAATTGAGCTATTTGTCTGTCTTTCATGGGAACCATCGGGCATTTGTAGGAAGTCATATTGTATTAATAGTTGGACATTCACTGCCCGAAGTCCTGCAATACATATGAGAAAATAAAACAAGTTAAAAACACATGTATTTTCAAAATATAATGTTAAAAAAAGAAGTGTCCTAGGTTAAAACATTTGAGGATATCTTCATTAAGTATTTCCTTCTTTTGTGAAGTTGGCCCCTCAAAAAAAAAAAAAGTTAATAGTTGGACATTCACTGCCCGAAGTCCTGCAATACATATGAGAAAATAAAACAAGTTAAAAACACATGTATTTTCAAAATATAAGGTTAAAAAAAGAAGTGTCCTAGGTTAAAACATTTGAGGATATCTTCATTAAGTATTTCCTTCTTTTCTGAAGTTGGCCCCTCCACAAAAAAAAAAGTGCTTCTTGGTAATATGTACATTGTACAATATAAGTACATACATCTTCAAAATCTAGAATAATCCACAATGTGTTAC
>NW_007389831.1:0-1477 GCF_000475195.1 Diaphorina citri | reverse complement strand
AAGACGAATTCTCTATGGAATCCATAGAGAAACTAATTTTGACGTAATGGCGCCACCACACTTGCTGCCACGAGCGCTTACGTACTGTTTCCATTTTCGGGGATTTTGTGCTTTCTCCGGGGATTTTTGAGGTGTGTGAGGGATACAATTAAGGGAGGATATTAAAATGTCAGGACGACCAAGTCAAACAAACTTACAGACCTAACGCGTTAAGGCCATCAACTCACATAGTACAATGAAAGACCCCGACTCCACTATACCCCACAAGGCTTTTAGCTTTTTTCTCGTCCTGATTAGTAAGACTTTGTAAGCGCTAGGTCGCGGGTTCGATTCCCACCCTAGGCGTATTGTATCATAAACAGATAAGGTTTGTTCTCGGAACGGCTGACTTTCTCCTATCTTGTATTCCTTATTCCTTCTCTCTTCGATTTTTGGACGATGAGGCGTCAGCAGTTACTTTTCCCTCTATCAAAACCCTCTTGAATATAAAAAAGTCCTGAAAAGAATGCAGAGCTACCATGGTTTCTATATGTTTTGAGTGAGCAAAAAGGTCGTGCACACTTCAATGCTCATTTGTTGAAATAATTTATACAAGTGAGTAGTGAGTAGATGTTAGCAGATAATGCCTTCGCAAAACTCATCGTGGGAAAGGTGACAAAATCAGAGCAAATATCGAGAAAAAGTGAGGTGTATTCGATTGTGTGAAATAAAAGTCAGTCATGAGCTGAATTTATTGCACGCCATAGGTAGATTAGGTAGGTATTGTTTATATTTTCTTTTGTCAAATTGAATGATATCAGATTTGTTTTTAACGATATTAGACACTTACAATAAATTGTACCTAGGTAGGTATGTTTTAGCTGCCTAAATGAATAAGGTAAACAACTGGTGCACTGGACACATACCTATACATTAAACCATACATATCTGTAGGTATCTGCGAATTACGTAAATACCGTATATCTCAAATTCTTTTGTTCACTATCAAAATTCTACAAATTTAAGTGTTTTGTCTACACCTACTAGCCTACTACAGTATTACGTATACCTACCAATAGGTACGTACTACAGCCTAGATTGTCCTGTGACCTCAAAATATTACAATTATTACCTCTAGGTATCTCTCATGCAGACGAAACGGGGAAGAAAGATCGAACCCGGACCTCTGGTGTCCAAGCCGTGTATCTCCACTGGGTCACAGACCTCACAGAGGTTGAAATTCATCCAATTTGTTAATCTCTACAAAAAAAAAAAGAAACATGTCTAATTATGATGATTTAATTAGAAATATTATTTCGTGCCCCCAGTTATTAGAAGAGCCGCTTCCGGTTAGGCGGCACCACACAAAGTCACCCGAAATGAATGAGTCAAGTCAGGAATTTGGGACCTATCCCAATCGCGGCGTGACAGGTCAGAAACCCAAGTCGTTCTCAATCTGGGGGGAAAGCATCTTCCCAAATGGGAGAAAATATCAGAA
>NW_007389830.1:0-1477 GCF_000475195.1 Diaphorina citri | reverse complement strand
CTCCTAATACTCCTCCTCCTGCTCCTCCTTGTTTTTAATTATCTTCTTCTCCATCTCCTCCGTTTAAAACAATTGGAGGAGATAGGAGAGAATAATAGGAAGAGGAGAAGATTTTCAAATATGAGATACAAAAAGAACCTTTTCTTAGTCTTCTTCCAAAGAACCTTTTCTTAGTCCTCTTCCTCTCTTCTTCCTGTACATCCTCCTTCTTTTGCTTCAACTCCTTTTTCTTCTTCTTCTTCTTCTTCTTCTTCTGCTTCTTCTTCTTCTTCTTCTCCTTTTTCTTCTGCTTCTTCTCCTTTTTCTTCTGCTTCTTCTTCTGCTCCTTCTGCTTCTTCTTCGGATATGAGATACAAATAGCCAACCTTTTCTTTGGCCCTTTCCTCTTCCTCCTTCTTCTCTCTGTCCTTCTATCACCACCCAAATTTCGTGTACCAAATTGAAAACGGTTCAAAAAGGGACAAAAAGGGACAAAACAGGGACAAACTTCCCATTCAGATGGGATAACATTGGAAAGGGGGGAGATATAAGGGAATAAAGGAGAGAAAGAGAGAACGAAGGAGATAGATAGAGAGAGTGTAGATTGGATAAGAGAAAGCGAGAGAGATTCAGATAGGATAACATTGGAAAGAGGGGGAATGAGGAGAGATAGAGGGAATAAAGGAGGTTAAGAGAGGGAGAAGAGAGAGATAGGTAATAGATTGGATAAGAGGGAGAGAAAGATTCGGATAGAGTCAACGTTGTGGACAGTGGCAGAAGATTCACACTAACTTCCCCCTTACTTTGGACTGGTTTGTCCGATCCTACACCGGACACTCGAAGAGACGACGAATACCATGGTAACTTGAGTTGAAGAGCCAGACGTTGAGTCATGATCGAGATTTGACTGCCTGAATCCAAGATGCAACGAACAGGATGCCACACACCATGCTTGTCCTGCAATTGAACTATAGCGGTTCCCAACAAAACAACCGAGGACGCAAGACTACCTGGGTTGGTTGCATGGTAAGAAGATTTTGTAGTGCCATGTACTGTGATGGGACTTGGTAGACCTGTGCATGAGCCTTACAACGCCCTACACTTGAATTTAGACCACGCTACGCCACTGGTTGTGGATAAAAGGGGAAGAAAAGAAAGAAGAGGGAGAAAAGGGAGAAAGAATAAAGGAGAGGAGGGGGAAAAAAGAGGACAGAAAAAGGGAATAAAGAAGGATACGGGAGGGGAGAAAGACTTTGTGGAATGAGAAAGGGAGAAAAGAGTTTGGGATAAGAGACCATTGAGGGAGAAAATGACGTAAGAAAGAGGAGGGAGGAGAAACGCTAAAGAGGGGCTACCTTATAAGCAGAGACAACCAAATGTCATATTGTCATGACATCATACTATTTAGTCATATTTCAGCTTTTTTTCGGAAAAGGTCATAAAATGCCAAAAAATTCTAAAAGGTCATATTTGCATTCCGAGCGGTTCCCGTTTTTTT
>NW_007389829.1:0-1477 GCF_000475195.1 Diaphorina citri | reverse complement strand
TGGGCCCCCCCAATGTACTCAAAATGCTAAAAATATATGGCTATAATTTGGAGCTGAATTTATTTTTGTATTTTTTTTTTCTTCATAAAACATAATTATACAAGTATAGTACAGAGTACACATACAGTAACAGAAGTGACAAGGAAGATCCAGGAGAGGAGATTACAGTGGTATGGTCATGTTGAAAGAAGAGATGAGACTTACATAGGGAAAAGAGTGGAGAAAATTGAAGTGAGGGGGAGAAAAGGGTGAGGGAAGACGAAGAAAAGTTGTAAGGATTGTGTGAAGCAAGACTTGAATGAGAAAAATTTAACAGGGCATGAGGTACACAATGGGGCTGCCTGGAAGGGTCTGACAAGAAACGCCGACCCTATATAAGTAGGAAAAGGCTGGGAAGAAGAAGATAGTATACATACAGTAAAGCTACCGAATTACTACTTCCATCTGAATATCTTGAACGTCACTTACCCATATCTCTGGTACTGATAGTCGAACGTCAACTCTTCTCCTTGCTTGATGTTTTTCCTACTGAAGAATCCAATTCTCAACTCTCCATCTACTGTCCACTGAAATCACACAACATTTTTTACTTCAATAAAATAAACCATTACTACGATTATTTATTTTGGTTCGTTTCTGCCTACAGAGGATCAATTTTTTACTTCTTTTCATCTCTTTAATCATACTTAAGGATGCAAAATTCCGACAAATTGGAGAAAGAGACAATAATAACTGTGAAAAACAGTTCAATCCAAGTCATTAGGCTTGGCAATAACAAGTTAATAGATTGGGCAGGTAACCAAACTTAGTGGTTAACTGGTTAGTTCGGTGGATCTGGAGGTTGATGGTTAGAGACCTAATCAAGTCATAAAATTTAGCCAGGTGTCTTAATCGAGGAATGAAATTTGTGCTAAGTAATCATGCTTAAAATTCCTTAGAATTGAAACAGTTCTTTTTTCCTTTCCTTTATGAACAGGTTTTCCCTTGCCCTTTTCAGCAAGTTTTCTATTACCTTTTGAGCAGGTTTTCCCCTACATTTTGAGGTTTTCCCTTAACTTTTGAACAGGTTATCTCTCTTACCTTTTGAGTTTCCGAGTTGGGGTCACAGCTATGGTTGATAAACCTGGAGATGTTTCCTTTCATGGTGGCATCAATAATGGCATCCGGCCGAAGCGACATGAAATAGTAGTGACGATTGTTATCCTGAGAGTAACCTGAAATAATAAAACCCACATAAAAGTTTCTTTAGTGGTCATCAATTTGAAATACCAATGATGTCGAATACCTACAGTGTGTCTACCAAAATAATAGAACAGAATATACCGTGTTTATACTGCTAGAATAATAGCGTTATCAAACCGCGTATATCGCGAAAAACCGCGGATACCGCGAACAAACTGCGGATACCGCGAACAAACCGCGGATATCGCGAACAAACCGCGAATAAACCGTGGATACCGCGAACAAACCGCGAATA